>NW_009647236.1:1332827-1357627 GCF_000708025.1 Charadrius vociferus | reverse complement strand
CCCCCGCCATACAGTCCGTCCCATCCCTTGTCATCATAACTACAAAAATAAGTCAATTCAACTGACCATCCTGGCAGCAAATTGTTTACTTTCATGTTGAATTAACTTTGTGATGACTAAACGAGTTCAACCAGTTCACTGTGTGGTCATGTTATGCTCCACCGAGATCACATATAGGAAGTAGTAGGAATATGACCAGTAGTGGAACCTCATTTTGATAGCATCAACGTTGCTGAACTAACAGCTAAATGCACTCCCAGCTTATGTTAAAGAAATTAAATTCCAAAGCAGCATCAAATTAGAGTAGAACCCAGGACTTCCCTGGAAAAATCAAGACCTTGCCAAATACATGCATATGGATGTATGCACAGACACTATACAAGGGTATAATTATATCATATCCATATACAAATATATAACATTTACTTCAAAGGGCCCCAAAACATATAAGGGCAATTCTTGACCTCACATACAAGTTACTGCTACAATTATTTGTAATCATTAAACAGAAAACAGTGAAGACTATTCAATATCTGTCACAGAATTTCATTGATTTAGAAGACTGACTTTTAGGGGCAAACTCAAATAAGCCCAGACCTGAGTACTACAGTTAGAAAAGTAATTTCTAGGCCTCGAATACACCAGAGGTGTGAACTCTATGAGTAGAAAAACATTAAGGCAATACAGTTGTCTAATTCCAAAGCCCTCTTGAGGGCATCCACTTACTTGGTCACTTTTACGGGAGAAAAAAAAAAAAAAGGCTGAGAAGAATAACCTGCTGGCTCTCTCCTGTCTTATGACAGGTGCTGACAGAGAGAAATAGCTAATTATTTTGTTGTTGTAACTTATTTCATGATAATTCACTGATTCCTGTGGGATCTGGCTCATCAAAACTGACTTCATCAGAAGTTTCACATCAGGTGTTTTGTTACAGATATTATGACCAAAATTCATTACATCAAGTGATGAAAAACTCTCTTGATGTTAGGTGTGAGTATGACTCATCCTCAAGTCAGTATAGGCACCATTTCTCATAATCTTTACTTGCAGTGGTAAACAAGTAGCGACAAAACCAGAAATTACAGCCAATGTATCACAAAACAGACTGCCCTGAAAGAATGGCATCCCACACGCTTTACAAATAGAAACAAAAAAAGGAAACTTCATTAGTATCAAGATAACCTGATGTGTGAGATCACAAGTCGACAAGGGAAAGCAGAGTAGCCACAAAAGCAGATGATACCTGAGGAGCGATACTGAATAAAGAAGAGAGTGTTATCCACCTGAGAGGGAAAGAAGAATGTGTTTTGTGGAAGGCAGGCAAAGAACAATGAAGGAAAATGAAAAGACAGTAAATGTGCCAAAAAGGAAAATGAAAGGATGGATACAAAAGGAAAAGGAGAATTTTAAAATGCCACATCCTTTACTAAAGTTGTAATGTACATAAATGAAATTATTTCCAATGAACTGGCAAGAAAGGGTCATTTAGACAAGAAAGTGGCTATCATATGTGAAAACAGGAAGCCAAAAATTCTATAATCTCATCTTTTGGGGAGAGCTTGATTCATGGTTTTTGCATGCTTCAGTTCACAACAATCACAATCCCCAAAAGCACCCTCCTGTCTCAAAAAAGAAATAAAAAAAATCACCTTGTGTGGCATGACTGAAAACATAGAACAGATGAAAGGGACTGAGCAGTCAGGCTTTGAATTCAGATGCTTTCTATTGGCAAATCTGAGTAGGCAGGACTTTTGGCTTGAAAGGAAATCACCCAAACTTCTCAGAAGTACACTCAAAAGGTTTCTTCTCTTCCATAAACAGATTAAAACTAACAAATGTGGGAGAGAGGAGGGGAGAGACCAGACATAGAATACGAAGTAATTGTACCCAGCAGGGATTCAGGAGCAGGGGGAGGAAGAGGATGTTTAGTCAGTACCTCCCAGAAGTACTGAGATGAAGCTGCCCTACCTCTTCCTACCAAAATTACTTCAAACTTGTATAAAACAATGCATACTGGGTTACAGTGCCTCAGTACTTAATTAAAAAGACCAAACCCACAAACTTTGTTACCACATTCATATTATTTATAAACTATTTGCCAGCTACACGATGACCTTTAGAAAAAGTAGATGTGTATATATTTTAAGCAACCCTTGGTGGCATTCCCTTGGCTGTGCAAAGAAGACCTACACAGCTAAGCACGTTGCAACCAATACCTCTGTGCTCAAGGGGAGGAATCAGAGCACGGCCCCAGAAAGCAGTATAGCCTGGGAGATATTAGCAGTGCTACAGTGTCCTGTTCCTGGCTAGGTACAAGAGACTCCTTCCCTCCCCCCACACTTGCTACCACTGAAACTAAGTCCTTATGTATAAAACACTTGTAACCTGCTGCTATGTTTCCCTTCCCAAAGCCTTACAAAGGAACAATCTCAGGTGGACTGTGACTCTCTCCCTCAGAACAGACATGCAAATAAGCCACTGCGTAAAAAATGTGATTGACCTTACCATGGAATAATTAGGGAGCTACAGCTTTCCACCTGCACAGTCACTTGGAGGTAGTTTCACTGTAGTTTATTTTCCTTGTATAGGCTCTGAATGAATACACACACAGCTATCAGAAAGTAGAGTTTCACTCAGTTGTCCTGCAATGATAGTTCATGTGTCCATACCCTTGGGTCCCTACTACTGTAATACACAAGGGCTTCATAGTTAACTGCTCTCAGAATATCTGGTAAGATAGGAAAACCCCATTGATCACATTTTTGAGCTGGGGCACTGCACAAACAGCATCTACTTAGATCAGAGAGCAGTATTAACTGAACAGTAAAAACGCTACCGTGGACACAATAATGAGGTTATAAAGGCATTTTTACATTGGTATAGCTATTTCCACACAGAATAAGAATTGCATGTGATATTACAAAGTTTCTCTCTACTGACACAATCCCACCACACCCAAGCTTTCAATGGAATAAGCACTACTTCTTAAAAACTCAGAACTAGCAGAATGGCAGCCAGGTATACACAGCTTGCTCAAGGTCTCAGGAGAGCAGCAACAGGAGGCGACAACTCAACCTGGACTCCCAGCTCCCACATTTCCTTCACGTGTAAGACACCTCTGACGCTCTCCACCTTGTTCTCTTTATTCTGTTCCCTGCCAGTACTGACAGAACTGAAGCTTGCAGGAGTTCTGCAACCAAGCGTTTGTTTTGAGTTCATTTCACACAAGGCATCATAATACAGGAGAACTGTCACAAGCAAACTCTTGTCTTTCTACAATTAATGAAAAGGTGTCCCGTGACTAAAGTAGAGCAAGACTAAAACTGGAATAGACCTGTGGACTGAAATGAAAGCCTAATATAGTGGACCAGTCTCTCTGGCCAATAGTTTCTTTAGGAGGCAATGCTCCATGATAGTTTGTTAGGCAGTACTTCCAAGGCACTTAGTGTAATGACAGAGGTTAAAATATGACTTGCAAATTGATAAGTTGGGATAAAAAAATTAAACTTTTGCCTGAAGGGACAAATTATAAGCAAAGTTCATCTCTACTTCTCTCTGGTTTGTATTCTACTGTTTCCTCTGTGCATTCTCTATCTTGGCTACCACTGCTTTAAACTGGTTCCCTGAGCTATTAGGCTTACGCCGTCACTATTACGCCCATCCTCTTCATTATTTCCTCTTCACCACCAAAAGACTTGGACCTCATTGGCCATTATCAGCGTAGTCTGAAGGAGCAGCAATCTCAGTGACATTTTGGACCCCCTGTCAAACCAGCAAACTAGGTAACACTCCCCCAGATCTTTTACACTGGTTGGCAGCAGGAAGCCAACTGATGAGCATGCACATACCAGGCACCAGCAAAAACATGCTCTGCTCCAGACAAGCCAAAATCCACGCCTTCTCTGCCTGTGAAAGGAGGAAACCAAGGTGACTGAGTTACAGCATAAAAATAAATAAAATTGGACAAATCCATAAGAAAGGAGGCATCATTAGCTCCACTGCTCAGAAGTCTGGGCCACACATGTTCGCAAACTTCTCAACCTTTGCTTTAAAGCATTCCAGGGCTCTGCTTCCACCTACATTTGACCTCATTTCTTTACCCACCCTGTCTCACCCAACCTGCTTTAAAATCTTGACAACACACCCTTAGGAAACTTGCAATAGCGAGAGCTACATCTTTTGGAGTAAGGTCACTCTGTGTTTACACAGTATTTGTGCTTGAAGTAGATACTGTATTTTTACTATGAATATTCAGACTGCAAACTGAATTATAACCTCAATCCACATGTGCTTTTGTTACACCAGTGGGCATCTCTGCCACCAGTTATTACCTACACAAAATTTATGCATGAAAGGCTGTAATAAAAGTGATGATAGACAAAAATATTACAAAACTTTCTGAAGCTGCAAAGGCCCCAAAGTCTTATTAACAGGCAGAATATTGGTTCTGGAGGCCAAAGGTGCAGGGTAAATGTAACTCTGACATGAGAAGTTATTTCCAAACCATAGCCAGTAATGTGGTACAGTAATCTTCGCTATTTAAGATTTTTTTGTCAACAACATGGTAACAGCCTAAAGTAGAGCTATCTACATTAACACAGTAAGATACATAATAAATCTACCTCAACTCTATACCCTATGGAGAATTCAAAACTCAGCTGCCAAGGGCTGACTACTTTCATTTTCCTAATGCTACTGCCATCTAACAGGCTTCAACAGCGAAGCCACTAACCAAGCAATGCCCATGCTTTTCTGGGAGAAATACTTCAGAGACAGGCAGGGACAAACCTACAAATAGCTTGGGAAATTAACGTTGACAAACTATCTAGCTGAACACCACTAGATGGGAAAATGCTCTAAAGGACACAAGGAAATCTTTAGCAACAAATCTCAAAAAAAAAAAAAAAGAAAATCAGTTTCTCCTAATCAGGAGAACAGCAAGCAGAACAAGTAATTTCCTAACCTTTACATTTAGAACAGACTGCTGCTTTAAGCACACAAAAGCTAAGCCAACATGCTTTAAAGTGTTCAAGATCTACAGAACTGACAATTTGGTTTTCTATTTCTGTCTGCTTACCCTGCTGCTCCTGCCTGTAAACATCTTGTAGGAGGATGTGAAATTCAACAGAGAGGACTCTGAACTATGAATGACTCCACAGTGGCGCATTCTTAGAAGTGCGTGGTGGTGCCTATGAGCTCAGGCATGCTAACGTCACCAGTCAGGGTCAACTCAAGGCAGCTACAGCTCTACTTGGTTACAGCTGAACACCAGTTCATTAATGTGAAAGTGCCCTTTCCCCATTTCTAGTGGTAATCTGAAGACAAAAAGAAGGAAAAAATTAAAAAAGGGAAAAAATATGTCAATTTTTTAGGGAAATCAGGTTAATAGGACACCCAGTAATACTTTCAATTCTTTGCTGGTCTTTAAATTCTAGTAGGAACACACACTCTGAACACTGATTTATCTCATTCCATTAGGCCTAACCATTTCATTTACCATGCTCATTTTGGCCAACTTGATGACTTGAAAACCTCTGTATGCGTTGCGTAATTTACTCTGCATGCTTTCATCCCGGATTCCTCACTTGTGAGGCTCCTGTGCAATAGGTATGACAGCCTGTTCCATTGCTCCCTGGCCTATGCTAACACGGTAAGCAGCTACCTGAGCTAGTAAAATATAATATAAAAATCATCCTAAGGGCTTATCTACACAGGGCTGAGGAAAGAGCAAATTAGGTAAGATTAAAGCAAGACATGTTACACAGAGGTATTCTTACTTCAAATTAGGTATGCACAGCTCACCTTTCATATACCTTGACCTGATCAACCAAGGTCAATGCAACTTGACTTTGTAATCACAGTTAAAAGAACTGTCCTAATAGTTGAGCAGAATATTGTCTTAACATATCAAAATAACTACTCATTTCATAAACTAATTGTTAAAGAACTTCTCATTGCTTCTTCAAATCAAAGTCTTAGTTGATTTGGTCATTCAGCTGTATCGTACTAAGACTTCTATCAGAAGAACCTACTATATAAGGCACACCATATCATTAAGTGTCTGGAAAAAAGGACAGATGTAGGTTTCTCCACCACCATGGTTTTCCATTACCTAAAGACAATGTACAGGGCTGCCTGTCGCAGAACACAAACTGTAACAGGGGACTTTGAACCTCAACATCCCAAAAGGCGGTAAAATTGCATCTTCTGTTTTATAGAAGCAAATGTGAACAGATGGAAGAAAAAAAAATAGTATAAAGCAAAAAATAGGAACTAACATCTGCCTTTAAATAAAGATGCAGTTCCAGCCATCATGTTGCAGTTTTAAGTCAAATAAGCCTTGTTTAACTAAAGCAGAAAAAAAAAAAAAAAAAAAAAGAGACCATCACTTTATCTTTTAATTCTAAATATGACCATTTAACAACTTCAGTATGCCCTGGAGTTGGAATAAGACATATACACCCCACATCTTTGTTACACCATTTATATAAAACCAATATAAACACATACGCAGCTTGGCTTGAAAAGACAAAACACAGTATGAAACACAGCATCTCAGAAAACTTTGCTGTCTTTTGCTCATCAGGAATGTACGTGCTAAGGCAGGGAAGCTGGAAACTCCTGTGTTCCCCATCTATAAAATGAAACCAAGCTAGAATGCATAAGAAACTATCACAACACCACAAGGTGATTTTACCACAAACTCAGGCAAAACACTGGATAGTGGTGTCATCCATCCCTCCCATCCCAAGGCAAAAAATGGTCAACCATGCAGAGGTTTACTGGAGCTGGAACCTCCCCACTGTACAGTGCTCTGTCACCCACAGATCTTGCAACCCAAATTCAAGAACTAGTTTAGACTAAATATCTCCAAGTCCAACCACTTTTCCCCTAACTGTAGCAGGGTTTGACCAAGATGAAGTAACATTGTCACTGCTGAAGTACATTCATATGGAAAAAAAAAATAAATACAGAAGATCAGAGCCTCGTCAGAAGAGAATACTTTTCACTGCTTGTAAATAAGGTGTTTTCGACTCAACTGTCATCAAAAGGCTTGCAGCTACTGTACAGCAACCCTAGAAATGAAAACTAAGTTTCACATTATAGACTCATGATGTTATAGGACAACTCTTTGAAGAAAAGTTATGTATTTTACCTTCTTTTGACCTCAGTCTTGCACATACAGAGAATTAAATAAATCACGAGACAGTGAGTCACCAAGGCAGAAACTTGAATGGAAGTCAAGATTTTATCAACCATTGATTTGGTATGTAGGTTGCCATACAGAGGCTCAAAGAAAATTGTGCAATGATCTGACAACTCCAAAGGCAACATCTTTAGAGCTGTTACCACAATGAAAGAAACAACGCTTAAAAAGCAATACATAATTTCACAACTCTTCCCGTAGTAGAAAATTAAGTGCGTCATTATTTCAATATTCCAAGCATAACAGAAACTCACCATGTTTATTGCTGGAATAAAGCTTCCTAAGGACAAGCTAAATATACTGAAGATATTTTTAATGTTTAGAGAAGCAACATTTGTTATTCCACACATTTAAGTATATAGCCAATTTTTTACCGTTAAAGCAAGGATTCAACCATCCTGCTGTGTAAATAAACTAGTGTTGTCTCAACAAATTAACAGTGGCTTTCCCTAAGCACACTGCGTGTTCTGAGAATTTGTAAGTGGATATATTATACATAGGAAAGGAAGAGAGTCCTCTGAGGGCCCTAAAAAAGCCCAACACCCCACATCAGCCAGAGATCGCAACTACCTTGGCTGTTTAAGAGAGATTATGGAGTTCAAATATACTTGTGTTCTTTGCTAATTATGCTGAAAGACCTAAAACTCTTCACACCCTCAGAGCAGTAATTACAGCCTTCATTTTAAATATCAACATTTCAAACAAAAATCTCTTTATAGGGAACTCCATAGATAATTTATTGACTTTCAAAATTACTGGTTTTCCCAGTAAATTAAGGTCTACCATGAAAAAGAATGCCAAGGACCAACATGTAGCATCTGATGGCAATCTAACCACGCTTCCTTTGGGAAGAGAGGAAAATGGGACATTTTGAAAGCAGGCATTTTTCTTTAAGTACAGTATCAGCCTCACATTCAGAACAATGGATGGCAGACATATTTCAAGGAATTCTGTACAGAAAAATGTTTTTTATCTGCAAAACAATAAATCCTGAGCCCTGGATCACAGCCAAAAATAACAACTGTAACATGGGTGCGTACTGGAGGAAGTATGGAGGCAAAACAGAAGAGTTTGAACACACACAGAGAAATACAAAAGCCAAGACATACTACCCATGTGCTTTATACCATTTCCAACAGAGATAAAGCAGCTAGCCCTTACTGCAAGTTGTTTATTTTTTTTAACGATTTATCTAATATTTTATATTTTACAATATCAACCAATAATATTAGAGTTTACATGTCTTCAAATATTTTTTTTTTTACTTAAAAATCTGATCAAGAGCCTGGTTTGTCAGCAAATAAAGGACAAAACATTTATGCAAATTTTAAAATTTCTGTTCAATAAATATTTAAAACTTAAATTTTAATTGTATAATCTTTATTATTATATTTAATATAATATTATATTTATAGTCTTGTTTAATATATTATAAATATTATTAAAATTCAATATTTCCACCAAAATAAGTATTTCCATTCCTAGACTGCAGATAAATGTTTAATTTTAACGTACATATTCAAGATAGATACAGGTAAAACAACCTCAATTCCTCTTTCTGGACCCACCAGCAGGAAGTGTGCTAGCAGTCAGAGGACACTAAGGAGAGCCATGGTTGGCCACACACAAAATTCACATGCAACGTTTTATACTTTTCTTATAACTGTGGTTATTTTATGGCCTCACTGCAAGGTGGAATATCACCCTCAATATATGCAGCAACTTGCATGTCTCAGCACCTCAGATTCCACCTGCAGACTTGGTGAACTAATTCATATTCAAGTTCAAAACCCGATGGTTCTACATCAAAAAGGCTAAAGTATTTTGGTTTCATGAAAAAAAAAACCCACCAAAAAACAAAAACCCACAAAAAATAAAGAAGTCTTTAAGCCAGGGTTTAGAAGTACAAGCCTGTTTACATTCAGTTATAATCTGTATGTATGTGACAGCACTGAAGAAGGCTGACACCTCATAGCCAGAAGACATGACTTGCCAGGCTTTCAAGAAGTTGAAGGGTTGCGCCAAGACTTGAGCACACTTCTAAACCCTGAAGTGATCAAGCTACCAAATACTGAGGAAGCTACTCCAAATGACCAAGTGGTTACTTTGTAAACACAATTAAATTTCAGTGCCTGCTGCATTAAAGCTTCACAACAACCAAGAGCAGCAGAAACGCCCTCAAAGAGCATATTAAACTTGTACTTCATTTTTAAGTATCACAATTTAATTTTATCTGCTACAAACAAAGTGCACACACGCTCTGGACTGCTTGATAGGAACAAGAAAGCATGTTATTTTCATGGAACAGACACACATCTTCAGCAAGAGCTCAGCATGCTGAAGGTAGGTCTTCCAGATGCTGTTTATCTGGTAGGATCCTGTAGGATGCCTCTATTTCAGCAAAAAGTAACAGTGTCACCAGACTGGTTAATGCATAAAGCTCAACTGTCCAAGGACAATGTACTCCATGCAACTGAAGGAGTGTAACAGCAACCAAAAAAAAAAAAATAAATAAAATTCCCTGTAATGATTCCCTTTAAAGCTGTACTTACGAATTTAAGATACATCCATTGGAGGAAAGAAAAACACAACGAGAATTTAGCCAAAACATGCAATGCAGAAAAACCATGGTGGGAGACTCAACAGGGAGAAGAGATACTTTAAGAAAACTGGCACACCTCAACAGTACATTACAAATAAACAAACCATGATAAGCAGACACTTCCATGCACTTTTATCGAAGTCCAACAGGACTTGAAATAAGAGTTTAGAAAGTCATGATCCAAATAAAAGATCATCAAGGCTACCTATGCTTGGAAACATAGCACAAACTGTAGTGATGTTTTACTACTCAATTAGATTTAGCCCCCTGTCAAAATGAAGTGGGTTTTGGGTATACATGATGCTGAACCTCCTCACTTGCAGAAGCATTAGAAAACAAATTTTCACAATCAAAACACATTCAACACTAACAATCTTAACTTGTCCAAGATTTCTGCTTAATGTCTTGAAATAAAAAGCTCTCAAGAAAAGGTTTTGCTCTTAGTAGGTCAGAGACTTGAGAACAGCAAGTGGAAATAGGTGTGTCATTCTGGCCAAAACCAGTTTTGTTTTCTATTTTTATTTTCCTTCATCCAATCCTTTGAGAAAAGAGGTCAAGAAAATCAGAGAAAGAACTCTTCTATTCACACCTAAAATGGTTTCACTAAAAGCAAGAAGACCCACTTAATTTATTATTAAAAAAAAAAAAACCCAAACAACTGGAATAGAAAACTGTACGGAGAGGTAAAATTGCACTTAAAACAGAACTCAAGTAAGCTTATCTAGCTGCCTTCATTATAAGGCTATTTTGTCAAGGATCTTCTGCACAAAACCTGATGTACTTTCTCCCTATTAAAAAACTTCCAAAACTAAATATGACTTCTAAGTAAGTTCTCCCACATTCTTCTCAAATATATGGACTTTATACATAAATACTGTAAAACACTGAATTTGAACAGCCAAGTTGTCACATTGATGGCTTACAGAAGATTGTTCTAACAGTATGTCCTGGTTTGAGGACAAACCCCATTCCTCTCAAGAACCCCACAGAAATTTAACTGTACTTTAAGTTTTACAAGGCAAGACATGTCTACAGTATTGAAAATCAATTTGGTTTCCACTACATTTTAACATGTAGTACTAGCTTGAAGATTCTCTCATGTTGGGTATTCACCCAACTCCCCTCTAAATGTCAAATAATGCAACTTCAAACCATGCTGCACAAATGGTGACAGCTAAAAGCCATTTAAACCTCAAGTGAAACGTAACTCATGGTGTAACGTTCATTCAGCCCCTGAGCTTGGATTACAATCAGAACATTGGTAGTTATGGACTTTAAAATAAGAAGGGGATTCCCCTAAATAGTCTGTGAACGTTTCTAATATGCTACCGGCAACAACAAAAAAACATTAAGGCGACTTAAAGAACGGTAGAAAACTCAGACAAACTGGACAAATTCAATACAGGGTAGTTTCTTTTACTTCTTTTCTCCTCACAGAAAACATTCAGGAAAAAAAGCATCTAGAGTAAATGCTTTTTTTGCACCAGTCTCAAATCTTAAACAGGAGAGAAACTGGAAAACAAGTCTGCTGGTATAGAAAGTTCCTAAACCCAATGCAAGTCAAGACAACTCAACATCTGATAAAGTTACATGGCTGTTCT
Source organism: Charadrius vociferus (assembly GCF_000708025.1). Classification (NCBI taxonomy): domain Eukaryota; kingdom Metazoa; phylum Chordata; class Aves; order Charadriiformes; family Charadriidae; genus Charadrius; species Charadrius vociferus. The sequence goes on along the minus strand of NW_009647236.1, from coordinate 1,346,217 downwards.
AGTTACTACTAGCCACAAAGAAATGTTCCATACACATTCATGAACAGCTAAATTAGTATGTTTCTATTTATTCATTTTAGCTTTATTCCAGCCACTTTAGTGGTCTGGATGAAGGCACACAACTGTTCTTTAACAAGAGCAACCAAGGCATTCTCTTCAAGCCACAACAAAGGATGACTCCATATATGCCAGAACGTCCCCCTCAGCATGGCTGAAGTTGGGTTTTTTGAGGGTTTTGTTGGTGGCGTTTTAAAATCATGAAAGCCTCTCAGTTTTAACTTCTCATATGAGAAAGCAGAAAAATGAAAAGGATCTCTTAGGTCCTCAAGTCCAACTTCTTCCTACTGAAGGCAACTATGTTGTACAGCCCTGAGCACGTACTCAACCAAGGTAAGTCTTTAAGGTGCTTACCTTTTCTTTAGGAAAGCTGTTCTAAAAATATCTTTTCCTTTGGGTGGGGAGAAGAGAAGATAGGGATTTTTAAGACAGAAAATACATCCTTTTATAACTTCGGTGTCCTTGTTTTTACACAAGCATTGTACTTAAGGGAAGTAAAAGCAACAATTAAACTAATGTTTGCTCACTCTGCCCTCAAAGTATTTACAGAGAAAAAAAATTACAATCAACATCCTCCCTGACATTTTTGCTAAAGTTAAAACAAATATTATCAGTTTCACTTCAAGATTTGCCTTTCCTATGATAATCCTGGCTTGTGCTTCCGACTGAATTCCCCTTTTGTGGAGCCCAAGTGATCAGATGGGCACACAGTACTCCACATGTGGCCTCAGCAGCAGCAACGACAACTCCCCTCATTTCCCTGTCTCCACTTAAGTCCACTACCCAGAATCACTTACCACATCTACAGCTATATTGTTCAGATGTCCCAGTCATACCAACATCCTCGTGCAAAACCTTGTCTGTGCACATTTCCAAGTGATAGGCTTCCAACATAGGAGCTCTCCACATTACAGAACGCTATTTCCAAGTCACTTGTATTCATGGCCACTGAAATATTCCTGTACGTTATTCTACCCGTGTATTAGTGAAAATAAGAATTTGTCCCACATTAAAGAGTGCTTAAGAATACAAAAGGCAAGATGCACCAAAATAAGAAGTGCATAAATTTTACTGCTGTTACTCAAGATTTTCTTGAATGACTTTAGGCTTCACATTCTCTTCCCACTGGCAGGAGTTTGAAGGGTGGTACAATGAAGTATTTCTCCTTCACTCACAGCCAAGGCAACTGTTCTTCTCCCCTATAAACAAGCAGTGCTTTTGCATACACTGCATGGATTAATTAGCACGCTTGATTAAAAACTTTGCAGCTGGATCCACTGATCTGCACATCAGTCCAAATCGGGAAACTTAGTCCATTTACATATGCTTCTACCACCACCTCCTAAAAGCTCCGAAAGACAGTATAAAAAAGTTTTGAAACATTTAAAAAAAACCCAACAACCATATTTAAGACATTATTAGTAGGATCTGAAACTTCAAACCATTATTGCTTTCTTTTTTAATCCAAAGGTGTATTGCTGTGTTCTTTAAACCAGACCCATTTTCAAGTTTGCCATTCCACTTACTCTCTTCCCTCAAAAAAGATGTGTGAAGAGAAGTTACCAATATTTTGATAAATATGGAAGAGAAGGAACAAGTACTTCTCTCCAATTTTTCTCCTCCATGAGAAAGTTACTTCAATAATAAGAACTGCGTTAACTTACAACTTCAGTTAGTGTACCGACCGTCTCATACTTATGTAATACATCCCCAAATAAAAAACAAACTCAGGGAAGAGAGGGGATTTTGTTTATTATTTATTTTAAAGCTTTATGCATTTTCAGAAAACTCAATGAACCTGAATGATACCAATAAGCAAAAAAGGCCACTTGGTCAGGGTCTACCTTACTTCTTTCCTAGCAGCCGTTTCTGACGCCAGCTTATTCTGTTGATTTCTTGTCACCATCACAGCATTGAAGCTGAAGAATGTCAACAGAAGCGCCTCAGTCTATCACAGCTATCAACATGGAAGAGGAACAAGTTTTCCACAATACCTAAGTTGTAAACTCTTCCATCATTCAGATGACAGCTGCAGACAAAAAAAGAACTGTACGCCCCGACAGTTCAAGCCATGTAAGAGATGGACTATTTTGTGCATGTCAAAGTCAGAGCAAACACTAAGCACAGCCTTAAGCAACGCACTGCCTAGAAATGAAGTACGATGGTCTCCAGCAAGAGCCTCTCTTACAGCTAACTGTCTGGTTCTTTCATCAGCCAAAGATTTAAAAGGGAACAAATAAAAGGCATTCTGAACTATCACTGTACCTTAGGAGGACTTTGGCATAAGGCTTCAGGGTTATAATTTCTTCTCTCTCATTTGAGTAGATTAGAAGGAAAAAAAAAAAAAATTTACATCCATCTATTTCTGCTCATTCAAAATAACTTGGAATATGGAAACCAGGCATCAACAGAATTTTACAAAACCAAATTACAATTTAAAAAGAAGTCATATTAACTAGTTCAGGATTCCAGCCTTCCACAGTAACCTCACATATACACTAAATAAGACTGTAGCTTTGAGAGGCATGGAAAAAGCAGCACTTGTTTAGTTCTAGTCAAAGTTTCCGCACCAAATGGGAAACCATGTACCAGTACAGATGATCATTTTTGCTCTGAAGTATTTTTATAGTTTCTCATGCGAGAACTCTAGACTTAAGTTTTACACATCCCTCTTCCTTGTATGTCAAAAAGCTAGTTATAAGTCAATTAAAATCCTTAAAAAATTTGAAGAAAAAGAGAAGTGACAAAGCAATGCTTTGATTTTCAAGCTCCACATCAAATATTTGACCTTTGAACCACAGCACTAATAAAGTGAAAAGAATATATCCACCTACACTCCATAGATGTACAAGAACAAAAATTTACTTTCTTCCTTGGCTCACATTCTATGCAACATCTGGTTTCCACACACACTCTTCAGACATTTGCCCATTCATTAAATAAAAACTAAAGTGACTACTGTGAATAGACAGTGATGTATTAAGAAATTAATATTCTTCATGCACTGGCATTACACAGTATAAGTACATCATTTTGGTGTAAGTTCTTTTGGGCAGACATCCCCTATCATAAGCTTGGTACTTACACAGCTACTGCAATATGGTCCTGGTCTAAACTGGAAGCTCTGAGCAGTTCTTCACTTGCACCAATTTTTTTTGGGTTGAAGTAAGAACCACAAGATCGAAAACTGAAGGCAAGTATTGTTTTTCTCACATGAAGCAAACTCTAGAGATCCCCCAAAGAAAGCCTGTCGTTCTCAACTGCAGTACAGGACTACCAAGCTAGAGCAAGCTTTCATCTGAACAGCACTTATGCCAAAAAAACAAAATTCAAAGCTGATTTAAACCTCTAACTAAAAATACAGACTCTCCAACCATTCTAAGCTTTTCCAAATACAGTACATTTACCTAACCTCCAAGGCTAAGGAAGTTCATTCAGACTAGATACAAGAAAGAAATCTTTATGATAAGGCTGGTGAAACATTGGAACAGGTTGCCCAGAAAGGTGGTAGATGCACCATCCCTGGAAACATTCAAGGTCAGGTTGGTCGGGGCTCCAAGCGACCTCATCTAGTTGAAGACATTACTGCAAGGGGGGTTGGACTAGGTGATGTTTAAAGGCCCCTTCCAACCCAAACTATCCTATGATTCTTGCAAAATTAGAGCTACACAAGGACAAGCCACTACATATGCTAAATTCCCAGACTGAAGCTAACGTAAAATAATCTATCTAGCCTTTACATGTTAAAGCTGTGGCCAGTTTCATAGATCCTCATCTTCACATCCAATAACTGCCAGCAAGCTGCCAGCAGCACGAGTCTACTTCATCCCAAGGGGAGAAGAACAGGATCAGTGCACTATAACTGAAATTCATGCCATGACCATGCAAAAATAACCAGAATGACAGAAAATAATACCATAAGGGACCACATGCTGTCTTAATTAAAACCTCTCCAAACTTCTATATATAAACTACCTGGTAAACTTCTTCATTTTTAAAACAACCACTGCTGGGAATGTGACAGCCCTCCTAATCTATTCCAGTGCTCCCGTTGTTCTTACAAGTTGACTCAATTAACTTAAAGCATGTTTGCTGCAGTTTAAGTTCACAAATTGTTTCGTCTCCAGTGGAGAAGACAACAGCTTAGTCTTTTCTTTCCAGCTATCTTTAACATATTTAGAGAACATTATCAAAAGAAATCTCCCTTCATTCTCCTCTAAAAGAAATCATATAAAGTGCTTTCAGCTTTCCCTTAGAGCACATCTTCTAGATCTCTGACCACTCCATTTTGCCTGCAACTATGCTTCTCCCAGTACAATACCAAAACCAGCGCTGCACTTTAACTTAGACTTCTTGGTATGCCAAGAAGTGAAAAGGCCAACTTCATGTATTTTACATGACATTCCTGTTAATACATTCAGTAAAAAAATTGTCAGTTCTGCAACATCAGTTGATTCATGGCCACTGTGCAAACATCTAACTCCTGATTCTACTCTGCAGTTCTCCTGCCTTCCCAGTTATCCCCCACCCTGCTATCTGCAGAGCCAAGTCTTACTGAACGCTAATAGGCTACATCTGCCCCTGCTAAATTTCATCCTACTTAGGTACCACTGCTTTGTCAAGATCATTTTGAACACATGCTCCTTAGTCCTTGGAGCACTTCTGAAAGAAATGCAGTCTGCAAGTCTAGAAAGTTTACTCAGATCAGCTGCAAAAAAACTTACTACTACACTTAAGAAAACTCTGCAGAACCCCCTTGACCCATCCTTCTAGTTTGACCACAAGTCCTGACTAGCTTCAAAGGAACATTTATTTTAGAATGGCTGCAGAACCTTCTTAGACAAACAAAAGCCTGAGTTTCTGCCAGTATATATAAAATAGTTAATAGTGTGAAAGTTAACTTTTACAGTTAAAAGAGCACAGACAATATGAAGACATTTCATTTGTAATAACAGACATACTGGGTCAGATCAAGGCATTGCCTAATGCACTTTCCTGTCTTCGAGAGCAGCCATATGCAAACACCCAAAGAATAACACCACAGCAATTAACAGGAGGTATGCATACAGACATACGCCTTAAATTATACATACACATATGCCATATATTTTAAGCACATTCAGTAGCTTTACCTAACGATAAATTACATCATTCTTCAGCACTGCATCTTGTTGCCCATGTCTAACATCAGTTTACGGGAACAAAGAGGTCTCAGCTGCATAAAGCCAAAAGAATGGAAATGATGCTGTGACTGAACTACAGGAGGAAAAAATTAACAGTATTCCATAAAAATACATATTTAAAGTTTTTAGTGGATGGTGTGTTTTTAAACAAGCACTTTCATGCCACACAGTCAACTCCATTTACCAGCACGTGCCATGGCTGATGTCCTTTTAAGACGTTTCAGTTATGTGGTCTACATATCCTTTTCTTCAAAGAACAGCCACAGGGTGGGTCACTTTATAAGAATCTGAAGAGTACCATATTTTTTAAAAGGGCAGTTTCAAATAACTTCTAGAGGATTTCAGCTATTTCTCTTTTAATAGCACAAAGGAGTATTTTTTTCTTAATACTATGCCAAGATGAAGCAAAAGTGATTCATAACTGCACCAGCCTACCTTCCTGTATTCTACAGATGAAAATACAGACTTGAACTTTCAGTGGCAGCACCAATTCTCAAGTCAGATCATCCAAATTCCAATATGTTACTGTAGTTCACCTCCATTTTTCACACCATTTGAAGAGGTACACATTATATAGCCTATCTCAGGATATCCAAAGAGGTACATTTTACACAGGAGAACATTTCACATGTGATTTACAAATCTGGTAGAATGCTAGTATTATTGCATTAGTTCTTTGTATTTTCATTTAAAAAGGGGGGAAGGGTACTATGAGGTGGTTGTATGTTTAATGACTTACCTTCCACACAAGCACAAAAACTAGTAATAAATATGGCACAGCTGATTCCACACACAGAATAATTACATACAATAGGGCTGAAGAAAGTGGTGAGAAACAACAATGGTCAAATAATCAATACCTGACTCGCTGCATGCTTTTTAAGTATGAGTGGGTTTCATATCAACACAGAGAGAAGGAAAAACAAAGTAAAACAGCACAAGAGAGGCCCAGAGCAATTCAAGGGATTTCAGCAAACAAATCTCCAGGAGTTCAGTAATGTCTGCTGTCTTCAGTGTCAGATGAAAGCTAATTATTCCTCTTGATCTGCAAATTCCCCACCCCTTTATTAACTATTTTTCCTGACAAAATCCTGGACATTATCTTAATTTTTAGAAAAAGTTGCCTTTGTTCTCTACTATACTTAGAAATAACAGGTTTTTCAAATATACTATAGTCATAAAAAATTGCACCTATAGTCTCAAAGCAAAAATGTAATACCCTGTAATACAGCAGTCTTCTAGAAAGTCTAGTCCTCGGTGCCGACACTTTGTTCTCCTTATTGCATAAAAACCCTGCATCAGTTCTACAATTTAATGGACTACCAATCTATTTCTCATATGCTTCTTCCTCATATTTCCCAGAAAAATATTTGGCACACTAGCACACCAGACAGAGATGCTGCTCCTACTAGCCTCTCCCCTCACCCCCCCACAATTGCTCACTCCATTCACACAGACTCAAGGCACTCAAGGCATACCCGCCAAGTACTAGGTGAGGACTGCTCACCCCTGCAGATGAATCCATACACCAGCAAAGCCCAGTGCACCACGACTTTGGGACTTCACTGGAAGCACAACAGTGCACAAGAATGCTGGGAGAGGTGAAAGCACCACAATACAGAAGACACTAGGCTGCAGCACACTAAGTGTGAACAGCCAAACCAAGTAAGTTAAATTCTACATGTTACCAGTCTTCCCTAATATTCAAACAAGAATACCACAAGTAGCTTTGAAAGTAAATATAAACTTTTGTACTCACACATTACTAAGGTGCAAAGAATGGTTCAATGTAATGCTTGAATTACCTAGTAAAAAAAAAGTGACAGAGATACTATAATTTCCTTAAAAGATAGATGTACACCTACTACAGGTGTAGGGTTACAATTGGTTTGGAGGGGTTTTGGCGTTAGATTTTTTTGCTTTTGCAATCATGTCCATGGGTATTGTATCCCAGTGGTCAGTACAGATTGTTATAGGTTCACAAAATAGTATACAAATATTTGCAAAACTTTTAAGTGTGTCTCAAGCCTCCCGCTATAGAAAAAAACTTTTAACCTCCTTAAATGAAAATAAAGTCTTATTTTAAAGTCACACAGTGACTATGTCCCTACCTGAAAACTAACCTCTTATGAATTTTAAAAATACTCAATTTTATAGCTACATACACACAAAAACCTTGAGCATTTCTCAAAGTCAGAAATCCCATTTCCTACCTTACCAGCATATTCTTTAACAATTGGCTAGCTGACAACCTAAATGCAAAATCTGCAACCAGGAGAGAAGTCTCCCATAGTCACAACACTCAAAGGGAAAAAGGCATTTAGAGTGATAGAATCAGCACATTAGGTTGCAACACAGCTTCTTTCAGAGCTCCCTTAGCAGCATCAAAATTAAATGTTAATGCTAGTGGGATAGGACATTACCAAGTCACAGAACGTATCATGTGAAGTCAAATGAGAAACAGGTTCGCGATTTCTGACAAAACAATTATTGTTCAAGTATTAAAACGTTACTCCCAAGTTTGGTCTGCAGAAATGTAATTAGTCAACACAGATTTGGCAAAACATTTTAAAGCAGTCTGTAAAGGCTTTCAAGCAGAAGCTCAAAGCCTTCACACATGGTCCAGGTTTAAATTCCAGATCTCAGAAACCTAGATCATCTCCTCTCCTCCATATCGCATTTCTGACAATACATATGTGTGTCTCTCTCTACAGTCACAAATACACGTAAAAAGTAGTGAAGTAAAAAGAGCTGCTACAGGATAATTTAATCACAATTTGTTCTCATCTGGAATCAACTGATTTTGACCTGGTCTTCCAGGAACCCCTTCCAGACTCCAGCTGCTCTTAAAAAAAAAAAAAAAAAAAAAACCAAAACCCCAAAAACCCAACCACAAACCAAAAGACAAAATAAACAAAAAAAAACCCCACCCAAAATAATGCCCCCACAATGTCCAAATAAACTAAAAGGTATATGTAGCTACTACATATTCTAAAGTAACTCTAGAAGAAATTTACAATTTGTTATTATGCCACCAGGTAAGAATGAAAATTAGGCTTTCACCAGGTATTTGGAAATGCAGGCAGTGTTGTTGACTCAATATGACTGAAGTAGCATAATTATGACAAGTTATGGACACAGCACAAACATCTCTCCACTACTCCCTTTTAGAGCTGACCCACTATAATCAAAATTTAGTCAATCATGAACTGCTCAAACATTACCAGTGAAAAAATAATCTAGTGTATTACAAAAAAAAAAACAAAACACAATAAACCACCACAGGCTATTGCATAAAGCCAAAGCATTGACACCACACAGAACATTCTGTTTGTTGGCTCATAAATATCTATACCTGTCTACAAAATCCCACAGGCATTTCAAATATGCCACCTGGGAAAACAGCCACCATCCTGTTGCTGTCACAGATCCCAGCAATGTCCCTGTCAGCCTCCATGGACACTGAAAGCTAGTAACTCCAGCCGAAGAGAAGCTTTGGTCCACTGAAGTTGAGTCTAACATGAAAAAGAAGCAACTTGCAGATTTGGTAGTATTCATTACCCTATGAAGATCCTCTATTAAGACAACTACATTTCTAAAACACACTCCTATTGAATGACATGTGGAGAATTTGCTGGTGAACTTTATTACTCGGGCATGTAAAGAGTCCAACAAACATACTCAACTGCCATCCCCATGTCACTTCCATAATAAAAATCTATATACAACCCCAAACTAACTCATGCCTACTGCACTGATCAAGTAAGAGCAAACTCAAAGTTGAGCTCAATCTAAGAACGCCAGTACCTTCCCTTCTGGGAGACGCAAGCAAAGTTCTCCTTACCCTCCCGTTGACAAACATCATCTGAAGTTCAGGCACAAAATTTCTGGGATAGTAAAGTTCTCCCACTCTGCAAAAATCTCATGCTTTTGTCTCTAGTACATTCACTAGTTGATCCACTAGAAAATGAAACCAGACAAACAGAAAAAAACCACCTAGCTTTCCATGGGCCTTTAAAGCATTTCCCCAAGACTCAAATCAACTCTGCAGTCCATTGTAGTTACTAAAACATGTAATCCAAAATTAACGATTTTTGTAAACTTATTTCAAAGTCTCTAAAACTGAAATTTGATCAGTAAGGTTTCTCTGTTCTCTGAGGAACAGACAAAAAAACATTAACTTGCAACTACTACACTGCATTACAGTACACATACCCGTAGCTCCCAAGCCGGTAGATACAATAATGAGTAAGACTGCAAGATTAGAAGTGAAATGGTCAACAGATACAATCTTCAAGGACAACATTATTTTTCACTTCTTTAGGTTTCAATTGAACAATTGTATATATAAAAAAAAAAATATTCCAGAAACCTTACATCTACTCACCTGCAAAAAGTATACCTTGCCAGAAAGTTTTTATTCTCTCAGCAAGGCACAAAACATTACTTCTGATGCTGATACTCAACCTCCCACAAATGTGGGGAAATTCACTTATGGCTATGGACTTCATTCACGGGGATACAGATCTGTGCCAAATGATTCATGTTTACTTGGCCAATAACCAAATATTCTGTTTATTTAGGCTGATGAATTTGTGTCCCCTTCCTCCCTCAAGGAAACCCACTCATAGAGGCCAATTCATTGTGTTACTTTTTTTTTTTTAAATAGATACTTAAGACAAATGAAGCACATGAGAGATGGGATACAAATAATAATATAGGTTCTATGTAACTGTTTGCAGCAGGGTGTGCATCAAGAAAAACAGATTGGTGCTATCAACTGCCACTAAATAGTTTTTCCTCTTTCTACACCGCAAGAAAAATCAAATTCTTCTTTGCAGCAACGGTCCCATTTTAGTTTATCTTTCTGCAAAACATATTCTTGGCCTGTCTGAAAATTAAACAATTGCCTGCATTCCTGGCAAAAGATACTTCTTTGAACTACAGGGCTTGTAGCCGACAAGAATTATATTCCTACTAAAAAAGTCAAAACAGACGACGTTCTACAGTTATGGCTGTAAGAAGTCTGCCTTGGTTGGAAAAATTCTGCTGCTGCTTCCTTTCTGGTTATAACTTCAGAGGCAACACCCAACTTTTCTCCTTCTAAGTGCTCTGATCCAAAAACCTGTGGCAACTTTTGCTGCTACACTCTAACACTTATCTTTACACATGTACAGCAGCACAGTATTCCTGAGTCCCATACACCCTCTACAGCATTTACTTATCCAGTGGTATCAATCAGGAACATGTTCCCTTTCTCTTTGGATCAGCAGGCCTCTTACTATGTTCATCTACTGTCAGGCACTTGGCCTACTAACAGGTTTCTTCAAATGCACCCAACTGCCTGAAGAGACCCATCGACCAGTGTAGCTATACCACTACACATTCCTGTGATACACTATGTTTGAGACACTTTCCAGATTTAAAAAAAAAAAAAAAGAAAAAAAGAAAAAAGGAAACTACTAACAGCTGTCTCTAAATAATTCAACTCAACCTTATCATAATACCAGTGTAACGGTCATTCACTACTTCCAACATGACTACATTGGTCATTATACCTTACAAAGCAAGAGACGGTCAGCCATATTCAGATCTATTACAAAAGTTACAAAACTGTTTTCTTAGATGTGAGCTCTTACTTAGAAGCAAGCTAAAGTGAATTTCCTATGGCAGGCACCAAGGCCCTCTGCAACCCCACAGCACTATTCCTTCAGCTAAATTGACTCCATGTTACTGACGCAGAAACCTAGCAAATAATTAAGAAATTAATCTTGTGGAAGATACTTGGAAACTCACTTTCACGTAGTTAATGTCAACTCACTAGTCAACTGCATGTACAGGAAGCACTGGTACCAATACTAAACTTACAGCATATCAGCTGATGAGACTAAACCAGAAAATACTGGGTCTGCTGCTATGGAGTGGCAATACTCTAGGCAAGGACTGGTGCCATCACATCAGAAGCTGCTGCTGTATGGCTTTTGTTTAAAAAACCCTCAGTGCTTGACATTGACAAGCTATCTTACCACCTTCCTTTCTTCCATTATAAGACAGACTAGGGCGAGAACACAAATTGCCTTAAATGCTTAGATCTACTTCCCGTCTGCAAGAGATAAAAGTACAGAATGAACTGCTTTGCTTTATTTCCTTTTCTGAGCAATAGACAAATCATTTGTGGCAAGAGCACCTAATGAAAAGATTCTTTGATAGCATTGATCATACAAGAAAAAAAACTAAAAAAAAAAAAAAATCTCTGTCCACTTCTCCTAGAGGTACAGCAGTATGACTTCTGGGCATCCACATTTTTGACAACTCTCAGAGGACGCTATAGAAATGCTTTCAGTAAGGTCTCCAACATGGATTTCTGTTGAAATCATCTCCTCTCTCCTACTGCACAGGCAGAACATCACACAGCAGCACTATTAAGAGTATATAGGATCAAGTTGAACATACACTGTCTCATGGACTACACCTAGATAATGGACTCTCTCTACAGCATGGTAAGCTGGTACCAATGGGGACAGGGCAGATTCTGAAGATTTGCTCAAAGCAGTTCTACCTACAGCGCTTATCCAAATCTAGTTCGCAAAAGCTTCAGGTAGAGCTTCATTTTAGCCCCTGTTTAACAAGATACAGCAGTGCTGACCAGGAACACCTCACCTGAGTGTGACTATGATGTTGCAGCCATTTCTCACAGAGGTGTATCTTGCTACCATGTCTCACACCTTTCTCACCTTAAGGCCAGATTGCTGCAATGTACTCAATGCATGGCTATACTTTAAATCAATTCAAAAACATAAAGTGGCATAGACCATCACGCTTCCAAACTTATATCTTCCCCAATGGCAGTATGCAGCACTTTGGCAATGATCTCTATCAGATGACAAGGAGGTTCCTGGTTTTGCACCTAAAGAGAGGGGGTTTGACCTTTACAGCATTCTATGGCTTTGAGCCTTTATTTCTGAGGGAGTATCTTTTCTTGCCACATTGTAAAAGCTGTAATTAGCATTTATTTTCAATATACATAAAGAAGCATCTATTTCTGCAGCTTACTGAAGGAAGCGCTGACAAGACAAAAGTTTGGATTTTACATGAACTAGGGTCAAAGAAAAACGAGGAGAGCTGTTTCGCGAGGCATTTAAACTTTCAATAACCTCCTTGACTTCAAAAGTTTTGTTCATCTTTCAAGGCTGCACTGGGCTGATGCTCATTAAATTCAGAAATCAGCCAAGTAACTACACCAGCCATAGAGCTTCTGCAGGAGACAGCCACTTTAGCACTTCCCACACTAGCTATGGTGACTAAAAGTCCTCAGAGTAAAGTTAAATTTTTTTAACAAAAACAAAAGGGAGAGAACTCCAGAAAAATGCTGAAGTCTTAAGTCTATAGAAATTTCTGGAAACTCCAAAGTAACAGACCTTCCAATTTAAAATGGGACTCATCAAGTCATTCAAAACAAAAAGACTCCCAACAGCTTGAACCAAGAGGCTGCAAGTGTTCTCCAAACACCTAGCATATTATTAGCCAATGTGTTCAAATAACTAAAGGGTTTTTAGCATTAATTAATTTCAAAAAAATGCAAGAGACGGTCACAGAACAAAGCTTTAACCGCAGACTTTTTGCAGACACAGATACCTTGTAGGCTTTGAATCTTCTTCACATCATTCATCCATCCAGTTCAAGAAAGAGCATGGAGTGAGGGAGAAGCAATAGCCCACAAAATTGTAACATTATGAAGACCTGTGATAAGCAAACTAGACACCAATATTGGAAAATCCTTAGTGTTCTACCTAATATAGCACTTAAATATATAATACAACAAAATCAAAGAACTCTTGGGGCAGCAGAGGGAAACCCTGTGTGGTAGTCTTCAGCAATATATACCAAAGAACTACTACTTTTCTTATACCTCAAGAAAAAGACCAGAGTACGTAAACCATCACTGCTTTGATACCTAGGAGGCCCTTATCAAGTTAATGGATGAAGTGATACAACAACTTCCTGAGCCAGGATGCACACAGGCAAGGAACATACTCCATGAGCCACATGGGTTTCCACAGCTGTGAAAACAGGTGAACAAGATAGTTAAAATATGGCTAAGAAATACAAAAGGTGGATCAAGTGATAATACCATAGGGGATCACCTCCAG
>NW_009647236.1:1328297-1332782 GCF_000708025.1 Charadrius vociferus | reverse complement strand
TGCAGTGACGGAGGTAGAAAAAAATTCAGGATAAACCCTATTATGTCTTATAATAAAAAAAAAAAAAAAGCCACACCAAAACAAACAAGATGTGGAGGACAACAAAATAATTAATCAAATTATCATTTGACAGGTTCCATTGGCAGACGTCATTTTTTTTATTATTTTTCTGCTCAACTACCCCAATGACATGAGTAAAGAGAAAATAGTTTGGCAGTGTTAGAATTAAGTAGAGCAGACAGATATTTTATTCCTTTTCAGATTGAAAGGCGTGACTTTGGGGTACTATAGCATAAGACACTTTTCACTGTAGCACACATGGTCGTTAGCTGACCCCGTTAGCGCAATTTTTTCAAGTTTAGGCACGAGGAAAGCTGTTCACCCAGCAGCAGTCAGAAAGCTGGACAGGGCTAGGATCAGTGCCGGCCAGACACATAACACTCAGCAGGCTTCTGGAAGGGAGTGATCTTCCTCTCTCCAGCAAGGAGAGCAGGATGGGCGGCTTCCAGTTTCAGAAACCAATTAGGCAGAAACTGCTATCAAAGCAACAGATAGGGCCCTACCCTAACTGGGTTGAGAAACAGAAGGTGGCATTATCTCAATCCTTTTGCCAGTTTCACCAGCCCCACTCATTCCTTCTCCCTGAAGTTGCCCAGGGTGCTCTTTTCCAAGGCTCCTCCCACACACCTACCTGGACATCACACAGTATAAAATTAAACTGTCACCTAGACGCTACATGCTAGCTAAAAAGCAGTCACTTTTTTGTCCTGGCTTGTGGAATGGCTACAAACAAAGCAACAAACCCCCATTCCTTCATGAACCACTTTTTAAAGAGATGCTACACTAACAAAAGATGCATCACACTCAAATGCCTGCAGTACGACAGTGTGTAAACAGTACACAGCAATACAGGTTTACCAAGCTATTGTGCTTTTGGGAGATTATACAGTACAAAACCCAGTGAATCTAAGAAGAAAAGAAAAACTTCAACAAAAAACAAGTTTGGCACCACTGTAACATTGTTCCAGAGAGTCCAAAATGAATTATTACAAGATTGTCCTTTAGATTTTGCAATCAAGAGTATGTGTACAAAATTAGAATTAGCTAAAGCAAATAAAATTGCCTTCCTCACCCTCCAAGTTAACAAATTCTGCATAAACTATTACAGAGTCATGACACTCGCATATGGAACAAAAAACTCTTCATGGCAAGCATTAGCCATTACAATATTTACTGCAGACCAACAAGATAATTGGCTACAGCTACAATAGGCACTGCTGTCTACAAGGACTTGGTGTTATTTGAAACACTTATTTTCCAGAGGCTCAATGAAGGAAAAATAATAATAATAATAAAAAAAAAGTAAATCAGTTCCACAGTCATTAGATGAAAATTCTCAAACTGCAAACTTTTGAGACTTCTATTTTTATACAGATATTTTTGGTCATGTGTTGCATGACTACCCTTTATATTCCAGGATTATTTTTGTCCCATTTGGGAAACAATGTACATCTGGAAGCAATGCAAGAACAACTAGGTGAAGAACAAAAGAAAGCTTCAAGCTCATACCTCTTCTCTTATACTATAACCAGCAGGTTGATAGTATCAGGAAGTGGAAAACTGGAAGCTCAGCTCCCTCCTGTTGAGGGACAGACTCAACACAAGGAGCATACGCATTTTGGGGTTTTTTTTTGTGCAGGGAAAGCCTACAAACCCAGCAATACAGACTTGCACAAAGAACAACCTACTTGCGAACTACTTCCATGTAGAAATCCATATGGTGGGGTAGAAAAGAATAGTGGAGTGATTTCAAAACCACCAAAATACAAATAGAGAAATAAAAAACAGATTTCAGAAGGTATTCTTGATGCTGATATGGCCTGAAAGAGATACAAGAAGGCCACAGGGTTCCTACTCTTGCAGAGATGTTAAAACCCTTATAAAGCCTATTACAGAGCAATGACAGCAGTGTGCGTGAGAAGTCATCTTTCCCAACAGCCAGAGAAGAAGCAGCTGTTGGTAACCTCCCATTCTTTCATTAAAGGCTCAGGCTTCCTTACCAACTTATGGGTACAAACCTCATAAATTAAGTCAAATAAATTACGCAGGGAAGAAATGAAAAATCCTTGCTCACTCTTTCTCCCCCATATACCTTGGGGAGAAGAACAACCAACGTACGGTTCTAGTACTGCTCTAATCTGATCTACTGATCAGTGAGCCCTCCTCCACTACTTTATCAATCCTTTCCTCATCGTTTGGATCCATCCTTCCTATGTCGCAGTGCTAAACGAGGAGCAGCAATAGCTGCAGAGACACCAGGGCAAGAGTGATTTCATCATTTCATTTCACCGCTACTCCAGGCTTACAAATAAAAGCAAAAAGGCCGACATCAAACAAGTCAGGTTTTGCTCCCTGATGATTCGGAAAAAGACCTGCACCAAGACAGAGGTACTAAAGATGTCCAAGCAACTCAGAAGATACCAATCCATCCATTTTCGCCTACCTCACAAGCACTCTTTTGTCCCAGCTTTCACACAAAAGGGCTCAGAATGTAACTATGTATCAGCCTGTAAGTATATAGCAAAATAAGAGCCAAAAAAACTCATTATAAAGTGACACCACGACCCCCCACCCCTCCCAAGAAACTCAACACTGGTAATAGATAACTTTCTACATCAAGCCATAAAATGCTACTAAAACTCATGAGAGCCAGAAAAACCCTTTTTGACACCAAGGAATTTTTCTCTCTTACAAAGAAAAAAAAAAAAAGTTAACTTTCTAGACTGTCTTACATGGCTGGATTAACTGAAAATATAAACTACATTTCCCACAGAGTCCTCATATGCGGTTCTCTTGCTTTGTTCTGACATTTTTTTCCAGACAGCAGAAGGACCAGGAACACATGACTAGAGCGACTGTGGGGGTTATCACAAGTGCGTGTGCTTTATGCTACGGCCTTTGTTTCTCCCTCAGTGTTATACACTTGGGATTGAATCATATTTGCAAACTTGTTAGTCTGCATCAGTTAGCACCCTCTTCACAGGCAAGCATCTGTCTAGTCTTTGACCTCAAATGGGAAAGGAACATCAATGACCTTTCAAGAACCAAGCTGTAGACCTAGAATAAGACAAATTTAGTTGCTGAGCATGACAGGTCTAGGTCTCTCTTGGTTTACACAGACACCTGCAGAAATACTAGTCAAGAAGACCTGCTTCCTATTCCACACGCGCATAAACTAAATCAATACATTAAAATGGAGTCACCCACAATTTTTCTCCACACAAATCAAGAATCCGTAATAAATGCCAGTGCTGGACATGATCAAACATACACTCTTATGTTGCTAATATGGGTTAACTGCCCCCATGTTTTCTGAAGCACTGCCGGCACGCTGATCATGCAGATACAAGGTAGACTACGGACCCCGAGCCCAATGTTCTCTTCAAGGCTTCAACCGCAGTGGAAGACATTTCGGTGCAGAAAAACATCAGAATTTCTGATCTGTCAAAAAGCTCACAATCTTATAACGCTTCGAAATGAAATGCATAGAATATGCATATACGCACGCGTGCACACACAGAGCCATGTCAGGTGTGGCCATATGCAAGTATCAAATAGATCAATTGAATGGTAATGCATATCAAGCATTCCAGGTCCCATAAAGATGCCACCCTGCGTTTCCTTAAGAAAAAGGAAAATATGTCTGAAAACTATGCTGTTAATATGAATCTGGAAGATTCAATTCAATTTAGTTGTTAATATGAACATATTCAAATCAGGAGTTAAGAAATTCCCTATTATAAACATATAGCCAATCTTCAGCAACTCAGAACAGGGCCTTTTTCCATTCGCACTGTGTGTTTGTTCAGATTTAATACATATTTTTAATTCACATAAAGCAGCTAATCCCACAAGCTAGAATATGAAGGATGGGCACATATTAAACACAATTTCCAACATGCCTGTGCAGAATAAAGCACAGGCCTCATTCTTAAAAATATTCCTCTGATCAGAAAGCTGGAAAAGGCACGCTGAGCTTGAAATAACTATTCCATAGGCTCACATGTCAAAATAACCATTTTCTTATCCCGTCTATTGAGCATTTTACCAGAGCCTGAAGGATATTAGAGACACCTTTTGTAAGTCCCCCTCCCTTTTTTTTTTTTTTTTTTTTTTAAAATGGGCTGGACTAAAAGGTGCTCACACCCGATCTACGGGTGCATGGAAAAATCTTCCAAGCTCTCTCTCTCTCCTTCAGAGCCAGGAGTGCTTAAAAAACACATAATGAACGTGAATGTCACGGCCATACCTGCGCGCCCGCAATTCGTTTCCTCCTTTCGAGGGGGAAATAAGAAGGAAATACAGCCTATGGAGCTCCCAATCCGCTTCACAAAGGTGGAGGGGGGGCTTTTTAATTAGCCAAAAAGGCCGCCTTCAACGCTGGCAGCGATCAGAGGCTAAGGAAAAGGACAAACCAACCGGCTT
>NW_009647236.1:1283419-1326272 GCF_000708025.1 Charadrius vociferus | reverse complement strand
CGCCTCGCCGGGCGGGCAGGGCGGGGCAGCACGCATGCTCAGTGCGGCGCGAGGGGCGGGCCCGAGGGCACAGGGCGGTGACTGCCGCCCTGTGCCCTCGGGCCCGCCCTTCGCGCCTGAGGGGAGGCCGCTGGCGCCCCTCAGGCCCTGCCCAGCCCGCGGAGGCGGCTCCGAGGCCGGGCCCAGCGTGAGGCGAGACCGGTTGGGAGCGCAGAGCCGAGCCGAGCCGAGCCGAGCCGGGGGAGAGGCATGAAAGGCAGCCCTGAAATAACGGGGGTTTTGTGCCTAAAACCATCAGGCCCTACAGGTCCCTCACAGAGCTGCAAAGCGATGGCCTCGAACCAGCTGTTGTTGCCACTTGCAGTGTTGTCATCCGTAGGCCTGTGGTGTGGTTGGTGGGGACAACACAGCGGCGGTAGCGAGCAGTGTGGTGAGGTGACTCGTTAAAAAAAAAAACAACGACATGCTGGAAGTCAGCAAGGTGGTAGGTGGTGTGATGGTAAACCTGTTTGGCCAAAACTTGAGCAGAGCAATGGGGGGAAAAAAGATCAGGACTCTTAGAAAAGTCCTCCTGATGCAGCTGTTAGCAGCGAGACCTTCTTACAGGAAACACAGTTTGAATTAGAGCCACTATAACGGCCCTTATGTCCACATCTCGGTGTCACCGCGAGTGGATGGAACTTGGCCCTGGCCAGAGGCCCAGGCACTGTTCTGGAAGAGCTCGTACTTCTTCAGGGCTCTGAAGCATCCCCGGGGGCATCCGTTCCCAGCCCTGGCAAAGCCGGCGCTGGAGCACTGCTCCCTGCTGTGACCTCAGTAAAATTACGTGGCAGACCTCAGCAAAAACTGAGCACCACTTGCTTATGCCATTAAAAAAAAAAAAAAAAAAAAAAAAGCGTTCTTGCCAGAATAGTTTTTACCACAAACAAAATAACTTGGACTAGCAGAAGCACTTCTTGCCAGTGTCAGAATCTAAGAGCTGCTGCTGTTTTCTTTTCAAGGCATCAAAATATTGCCAGATTTAGGGGTTTTTTTACTTTTTTTTCCTGTCCTGTTCTGAACAACATTGCTATGTGAGCAAACAAAGACCTGGCCAAAAGCAGCTAAAATTTATCCTTTACAAGAGCTGTTTTCCAAACCAGAAAACAAACCCAGTCTTTCAAAATGGTCCTGTTCAGCAGTTTGCTGTCCCTGGGGTGCTTGATTTGCTAGAAACCTTTTTTCCTGCCTGATAAACGATGAGTGGTTTTACCTGCTAAAAAGGACCTGGGATTGTTTAAGGTTTGATTCTTCATGAGTTACCTGTGTGGCTCTGTACAGCTGGAAACCTGACGGTTGGGAGTGGTGTGCCATAACAAGGACTAAAAGAGACAGTCACAGGGTGGAGCGGCACTGCAGCCACCCCAAACCACCCTACCATACTCAGCATTACAGCCGTCCTCTGAGACACCACTGTACCGAGCGTTGATGAAACACAGTCTCAATAAGCCACCAGTCATGAAAGTTACATTTTCTCTCCTTGTTTTGGTAGAACGGTTGACCCCAGCCACGACTCTCTGTCAAAAATTAGAGCTACAGATTGGATTAGTTCTCTAAAGAGTGATCTTACATAAAAAAACAAAGTAAATATGCAACTAGGCAGTTTCCAGCTCTCCTCTACCTGAAATGCACCACCAGACATTCCATTCATGAGCTTGAAATTATTTTTTTTGGCCTTGGGCACCAAAATGCCAACACAAATTGCATTTTCTTGTTTTCTGATGAAGTTCTTTCAAAAGACTACGTAAACAGGAGAACCGACTTAAAAGAGACAGACGAGCTTTGTTACTTGAAAAAATTGGTGGTCTAAAAAATAGCATGTGGGGGAGGGTGAGCTCTTTACTTTAACATTTGTTGTTACTTGTAGTAAATAAAAATCAGACCAATGCATAATTTATACTGACGGTGTCCATTTGAAAAATGTCCCTTAAAGCTTTATAACGAGTCTACAACCTGATAATAAAAATAGGAAATTAACTTCATTCACTTACAGAGAACAAGGCTACCTCAGGAAAACAACTTCATACTTCTCATCTCTTCCCTAAAATCACCCAGTTTCCTCTTCGGTACCACAACAATCCATATCAAACCCAAAACTCTCAGCTACTGCTAATCTCGCTTTTCTGAATACCAAGCCGAATGGGGAATGCACATTACAAAAATCCCAGCTGCTTTATTTCCTATTAGGCAATCCTGCCCACATTTCCAAGTAATAATTAACCGACCAACTCTCCAAAGCCTGTCCATTTAAGTCACAGCGTCTTCTCATCTACCAGGAAACCACAGAAGTGTGCTTAAAGGAGGATTATTATGTTTTCGAATGGACAGGGAACTACAAAGCATCTCCAATTTCTGTTAGTCTTTTCAGAGATTCTTTCCTTAGCTAAGACTGCTTTCAGGAAACCCTAAACACACAATAAGGGTATCTGTTAAGCTTTCATCCTCAGTTTCAAAAATGGCCTGTCAATAAAATCATTTGGGAGAGTCATGAGTGAGCTAGTTGCTTTTTTAGACCGAAAGATTCTCTTTTGACAACATTGCAAAGTTCATATTTATTTTTGGCCCCTTGGCTGATGAAATGACCTCCCTTTAGAATCTGCAAATATAAATAGAATTGACATTTTAATGATCAGTTTTCACAAGCAAGTATAATCCAGCGTCTCAGGCATTAATATTGTTCCAAATCTGGATGCAAGGGGCAGTTTTACAGCTGCCATGTTTCTGTAACACCCAGGTTCCCAGGGAGGCTGCCTGAAAATAGGAAGCATCCGATAGGAATTACTGAAGTGTTATCTCTCTGAAATGCCATAAGGTGGCAGTGAATTGGAAAATTGGTACTATTTCTGGGTAGAACAAAGCTTTAAGGCACTCAGTAGAAGAGGAGGGGAGGCCTTTTTTGTTTGTTATGGGGTTTTCATTCCTCTGTTTACATTTCATATATCACCATAAACTTCAAATCCAATTGTCTTAATCGGGTGCTGAATAGGTCTGCTCCAGCATGCACCAGTAGACATGTTTCTGCACAGGGAACTCCTGCTTTTTCTTTCTCCATTGCTTCCTTTTCGGGTGATCGGCTGGGAGATTTTCTGTTTTCTTACCTTGCAGCTCTTACTGGGTCGTGCTGCCAGAAGCCACGGTGAGAGGGCCACCTCCGCTAGCCTGATAAAGATGCAATCATTCAAGGCTGTTTGAACTTTGTTATGCTAGTGAGCCAAAACGATATTAATGGATCTACCAATCTTGTGCTTAATTCCTTAATATTGCCAAGGGAATTATGCACGGAACAATTTAGTGAGATATTGTAATGGCTTGTCTCTTGTTTGATTGGCATGGGCAAACTCAATGGTTGTGGTTGAACTTTAACTTTCCTATTTTTTTCCAGTGGAAAATCAGAGATTGTAACAGTAACAAATTTACTGACTGCCCAGGCGTTAATGATTAGACAATAAATCCTGAAAAGTGGTTTTGATTTTTGTCCCAGAACAAAATCCGAAGGAATCTATGTTTAGAACGTACCAGTTGAATTTATTTTTCTGAGCAGGACAGAAGTTTTTAATCCTGAGAACCCGACATTTTGCAATGATTTCCTGTCACAAAATATGTCATCACCAACAATTGCTTCAGAGAACAGCTGATGTTTTGGTGATCTGGATGTGCGTGGGTGCACTGAGGCCTCGCAAGACTCCAGGTAAGTTTGCCAAAACCGATAGAGCCAAGTGGTCCGAACAATTTAATGTAACACAAGCTATGGAGAACTTCCGTTGCCCAATTTTGCAGCACAGTCAAACAAGCAGAGACACCGAATATAGGTTCATGGCAACTTTGCAACACACGGAAAACAATAGTGACTCACTAAGCAGGCAAACGTGTCCTTCTGTGAGAGTCCTCCCCCGTCATGGTCTGCACAGGTTTAAGGTTGGTCTTATCCACTGGCTCTTGAAAGAGGCATCAGGTTTCCCACTGTGCCAGGAGAACATCTTGTTCAGTTGGACAGTTTCCCTTGCTCCAGCATTTGTCTGACCTCACCTTCCTCATAAATAACCCTGGAAAACCAATGTCTGGAGCCAGAATAGCTGTCAGTCTAATGGGCCTTTGACACTTCTTCCAGACACTTGTTTTCTGGAAAGCAAAAACTATTCCTGTTTCCTCAGGAGTTTGAAAGGGTTCAAACCTAGAAAATGATTTGGCTCTTCTGTGTGCATCATCTCCCTCACATTAGATTCACTCAAGCAGCCCAAGAATGACGTCCATTTGCTTTCTATTAGTATTTTCCTACACTGTCAGCAGGTCTGTCTGTTTCTGTAAAGGGGATACCAAGGAGCAGGTGGGTCATTCTCACAGCAGGAAATTAAAACAGCCCTGTTCCCCAGAGTTTACTGGGGCTTTCTCTGTACTAAAGTATGGGTGGAAGGGCCCATGAATGTCCCATGCTTACTATTTCCCTGCCTCCCCAATCAACTTCCAGACTGGCTGTTGAGGAGACTTTCAAAATAGAAAGTTAAAGCCAGCCTGATCCCTGAGGCCTTGAGTCCATTCAAGAAAATCTTGTAGGGCTAGGAAGCCTTAACTTGAGACGGGGGATTCGGACTACTCTTTAACACGATCTTGGTAGACTTAAGGGAGAGGCATGGGTGAAGACCCAGGCTTGGTTTCCAAGCCATCACAGTGACCTAGAAGTTGTACAGGGACCCAAGCACAATGGCCAACAAAGGAGATTTTTTTCTCCGCTTCCTCCTTCAGACAGCTGTGGAATGTTGCACCAGGGTGATGAGCTTTTACTGTGCCTTCTCACAAATGCAGGAAGAGGATTCGGTAGTTCCTATTGAAATACTTTTCAGAAAGAAAGCATTGCATATGATGCAAGGTGCCAACAGAAGGAGAAAGGGCCATTGGGAATAGACGTCTGCATCACCAGAGAAGCAAAGAAAGCAGTGGCGCGCCTGGTGGAGCCTGCCTGGGATGCTGTCCTGGCTGCAAGGGCTCCCTGCAGACCAAAATTACCATCCTTAGCTGCAATGAAATGCTCATCCAGCTCTTGCTGTCGCAGCTGCTTTTATCCTGGCTGAAAATAACTGCATGGGTACAGGTCTCCCCAGGACAGCCAGCTCCCCTGGGGGAAAAAAGGGACGATAGTGCTTGGTGGGTTAAAGCCACTCCTGATATCCGCGAGGCAAACCATGGGAAGTATAATACACTCATGTCTGCAGGGAGGAACGATTGCTCTGCGATATACAGCAATGTATAGCAAAATGGTTGAATAGCGCTGTGGAACTTTGGTGGTTCTACATGCATCAGCCACAGCAGTGAACTTGCACTGGTGTTGTATGCCTTACCTATGAACTGAGGGTCTTTAGTTTGCAGCCCAGAATTAAAGGTGGCGATTCCGCCGTAGAACCTGGGAGAAAATGTGCCGTTAATTATGAAGTGGCCCAAAATGTTACAGTGTTTTCATTTTGCTGATTGAGTTTTTGCCAAGCATGCTAATTGATTTAATGATCCCATCCCTGGCTGCTCGCTAATCACCATTGCACACTACTTCCTTCATTTTTGGCTTGCAAATGGTTACTAATTGTTGCTGCATCTTGCATTGTACATCTGGTGTTGACAGCTGTCATTGCCCTGAGATGGAGAGACAGCTGTTTTTAAAAGGAGAGCTCTCTCCCAAATCTCTACAACATCTGGGAAAATGTGGCATTGAAACTGAGTTATCAAATATAAAAAACTAGCAAATACATGGACAGGATAGAGGGTCTGCAAACACAAAGCTTAAAAGTAGGCACAGGAATCAGAACAGAAAGGACTGTGTCTTTGAAACATGAGATCGTGTCTTTAAAACACAAGTCCTGGGTGTTTCCCATTAAAAATGTCTATTTGCCCTAATTCCTTGTTGACTGCTTGACATGGCAAAATCTTTTACACTCTGCACAGCAGAGACCATACCTCCTAATTTGGTCAGACTAACAACCCATGTTGCTTTTGCTTCAGCCTATTAGATGTAATTCAAAAGCCTTTCTACAAGGCAGGAGTCAGGATCTGGCAGCAAGATCTAACTGGCTGGAGACAAGAAACCAGTAGCATGAAAGCACCAAAAAGCCCTAGAAATCAATGGAAACAATTGCATTCCTTAAAAAAAAATAAATAAATCTTTTTCCAGAATCTCATTTCCTCCTGAACATTTTGTGACCGTGATTGTTACAAGCAACCTATTTTTTTTCCTCCCTGTTTATTTTGTGTATATAACAGCACTGAGCGTACAGTCCATTGTTTTCCTAATGGTCAGCAAGGCTTATCTCCCGATCTCGCTCAGCCGCTATCGCTCACATGCTGTTCTGCAAGACTTGGATGAGCGCTCGTCTCAGACCCTGCAAGCCAGCAGCAAGAGCAAAGCTGAGCTCAACAGGCAACAATGAGTAGGCATGTAAGGACACAGAAAGGAAATGGGTGAGCTTAAACAAGGTTAGCGTGATTGGAGCAGCAGTCACTCCAAATGACCCCTGAGAAAAGAGCCTACAAGCAGAAAAAGTCTGGTAGGATTAATAACGCCTTTTTCTAAAGGAGTCATTTCAGGACATCTGACTTAGAGGAAGTGCTACATTTATTTATTTTTAATTGGACTGGATTTAAGCCATATCAAGCTGATGATGCCATTCTGAGTTCAAAAGGATATTCTCTTTGCCTCATAGCATGGGAGCAAGGGGACAATGCAATTAACGGGAAAGGTGGCACTTTCAAAAGCAGTAGAAGAAAGTGTTTTTAAATTAAGCAGTTATTGTATATATTGGGTACTTAAAGTAGGAGGGGTTTTTTTAGTCACTGGAAGATTAAATACTTCTTCAGGAGTTGATCCTAGTTCTCAAGTGGAGTTGCTCTTAAACGTCACCTAGAAGAGCCTCTCTTTTCTGCACACATACGGAAGGACCCTAGAAAGACCTGGCTGGTAAGTGGGCTCGGGGGTAAGAAGCCTTCCACTAGGTGACAGGAAGACAGTTATATCTCTAACTGGACTCTGAAAGTCACTGATGCAGGACATCGCTGATGGGCAAGTACCTGGATAATACTGATCCCTGAAGCAGGTAGTACTAAAACTCCTTTTTTTTTTTGGTAAGGGGTTGTTATGGTTTGAGAAACCGATAACAATTTATTGTTTAGACAATAATTCTATCACCTGATGACCCCTCCCCACCTGGGAAGGGGAATCGGGAAATAACACAGAAACCTGAGGGCTGAAATATAAACAAATTTAATAGAATAAGATTAGATAATTAACATTAATAGTACTAAAAAACAATATTGATCCCAATACCAATATAGAATATGCAAAGATTGTACTCAGCCAATTCTATCAGTAGGAAGCTGTGCACTCCCAGGAGTGGACAGCAAATGTCGGACACTGTGAGTGCTACAGCTCCAGAAAGAAAGGAAGGCCTCAGGGGTCCGGCACCACGGCAAGAAGTTCTCAAGATGGCAGCCATCAAGGTAGAGAGACAAATTCACAGCAAACTTTCTAATTTATATTGAATGTGATGGTATGAAATAATCCTGTTGGCCAGCTTGGGTCAAGTGCTCAGGTCTCACTCCTCATCCCTGCACCTGGCAAGCTCAAAAACACTGAGACCTTGAAACCCACACACCATAGCTGGCTATAAGGTAATTATTTCCACAAATTCAGACACTGGAGTCTTCTAAAAATGCAGTCTTCCCAAGCATTAGAAGAAGAATTAGTCCTGTGTTGCTCAAACCAGGACAGGGGTATGAAACACACTGTTGGAATTCAAATCATTCTCTAAGTGTGGAAGTATGGGAAGGTTTATAAAACACTCTGAAACATCTTGCCCTGACCACAGTCAGGAACAAGATATTGGATGAGAAAGCAGGGGCTGAGCTGTTCGATAATCGAGGGTCATCTCCTCGAAACTCAAGAGTGGTTCATCCTGACAAGAAGAAAATCAAGCAAAGATGGCGGGAGGCATGGTGTTGATGAACAAGGAGTTCCTGACTAAACTCTGACATAAAAAGGAAATATACAAAAGGTGGAAGCAGGGGTAGGTGACCCAGGAGGAAGCCTTACTGGTGAGAGTGTCCTTCAGCAATCCCAGGCCCCTGAGTAAAGGGCCCAAAAGTGCTGAGAGAGCTGGCTAATGTCATTGCAAGGCCACTCTTTGAAAGATCATGCCAATCAGGAGAGGTTCCTGACGCCTGAAAGAAAGGAAACGTCACTCCTACCCTTGAGAAGTATCTCAGTGTCTCAGAAACTACAGTCCAGTCAGCCTCACCTCGATCCCCAAAAAGGCAATGGAGCAAGAAATGGAAACCATTTCCAGATACATGAAGAACAAGGAGGTGGCTGAGTGTAGTCAGCATGGCTTTACAAAGGGGAAATCAGGCTTAACCAACCTGACAGCCTTCCACTGCAAGATGACTGGCTTGGTGAATGAGAGAAGAGCAGTAGATGTTGTTTGCCTTGACTTTAGTAAGGCTGTTGACACTGTCTCCCATAGCATCCGCATAGACAAGTTGAGAAAGTATGGGTTAGATAAGTGGACAGTGAGGTGGATCAAAAAAATGGCTGAATGACCAAACCCAGAGCATCATGATCAGTGGCACAAAGTCCAGCTCGAGATCAGTCACTAGTGCTATATCCTGTTACTAGGTCTTATACTGTTTAACATCTTCATTAATGATCCAGATGACGTGGCAGAGTACACCTTTGGCAAATGTACAGATTATACAAAGCTGTGAGGAGCTGATACACCACATGGTGTGTTGCCACCCAGAGCGACCTGGACAGGCTGGGGAATTGGACAGAGAGGAATCTCATGAAGTTCAACAACGGGAAATGTGAAGTCCTGCACCTGCGGAGGAATAACCCCATGTACATGCTGGGGTCTCTGCAGAGAAGGACCTGAGGGGTTCTGGTGGACATCAAGCTGGCCATGAGCCAGCAGCGTGCCCTTGCAGCAAAGACAGCCAGCCAGCAACATCCTGGGCTGCATTAGGAAAAGCCTTGCCAGCAGATCAAGAGAAGTGATCTTTCCTCTCTAATGAGAAGTGATGAGGCCACACCTGGAGTCCTGTGTCCTGTTCTGGGTTCCTCAGTAAAAGAAAGACTTGGATGTACTGGAGTGAATCCAGCAAAGGGCCATGAAGACGATTAAGGGACTGGAACATCTCTCATGTGAGGGAAGAAACAGAGAGCTAGGACTGTTTAGCCTAGAGAAGAAAAGGCTCAGGAGGAATCTCATCAATGTGTATAAATACCAGATGGGAGGGAACGGAGAATAGGGAGATGGGTGCCCACTGACAGGACAAGAAGCAGTAGGCGCTATTTAAAACACATGAAACTGTATCTGAAGACAAGAAAACACTCTTTTTACTGTGGGGGTGGGCAAAGACTGGAGCAGGTTGGCCAGAGAGGCTATGGAGTCTCCATCTCTGGAAACATACAACACCTGACTGGACATGGTCCTGGGTAACCAGCTCTAGCTGACCCTTCTTGAGCAAGGGGGGTTGGACTAGATGATCTCCAAAGGTCCCTTCCATCCTCCACAGTCTGTGATCCACTACAACAGTTCCTGCTGTCCTGTATGCTGTCAGTTCTTATACATTTTGCTGATTTTTCCCTGAGGTAATTACAGACATTACTGGTATAATTAATGTGTATACCTCTGAGGATGAGGTGGTTATGGAGAAACCGGAACTTAATAAAATAGTCAGAGGAATTGTCAACAAACAAAATACAGGAACTGGGAATCACCGTTCATGACTGTGAGGTTCTGTACACATGCTTTCAGCAGAACAAGCAAGGTGTGGGGAGATGGAGGCTGACAGAGCACACAGGGCAGGGTCAGATGAGAAGTGGGAGATGAGTGACTTATGACAGCCAGTGCTGAGCACAGCGCATAAGAATTTCAGTTTTATTTCCCAGTTTATGGCAATCAATGTAACACGGGCTGGGCTGTTTGTGTGGTGGTGGTAAAATTAAAGCCCTAAGACTGTGTCAAAACAGGGCACTAAGCAGGGGCAGTTAAGTCAGAAGCAGTATTTTCAAGCTGAGCACCCAGAAACTGGAGAAAACACAATTAATGACCTCCTGGGAGAAGTCTGATTGAAATGACCACCCAGGAACTCTGAAGCAGAGGCAGTTCTCCAGGGCAGCAGTCCACAAGCTGAACCATGAGCCTGTCCTTTCTCCAGCTGTGTTCCCAGACTCCTCCACACTATGGTCCTGGTATATTTTATGCACTGAGGCAGGATCCCATTAAGAACAAGTATGCAACCATGTCATTAACATCTGTCTCACAAGAGAAGATTAGAGAAACATTTGTCAAGAATGGTCTAGGAATAATTGGTCCTGCCTTGGGGGAAAGAGATGGACTGGAGTCCCCAGATGGCTCCTTGAGGGCCCTTCCAGGCCTGCTTTCCACAAAGTCATACATGCCAAAATTCAGCCAAATTAGATTTGCACAACTTATTTTAATTTCAGCCCTCCCTAACTTCTGAGTGCTTCATTTCAGAGCCTTTTTGGCACAGATTACAATGTGCTGGTTTTTAAGATCCTGGTTGGTTTGTTTTGAAGCCAACTCAACCTAGCAACGATTCCATGAAATGCACATTCACGAGGTTCATTAACAACCTTGTAACAGATCCACCACAGGGACCTCTTCCAGGGACTGGCAGAGGCAACTCAGGTGACTGTGCCCTCTCCAACCTCTGCTCTTTCCCCTACTCCCTTGCCTTATTTTTTGCCCAACAGATGCTCTCAGACTCTGAATCCTTGGTGGTTTAATCCTCTCTATCCTCATTCGTATTCTTTGTTGATTCAGAAAACAAAACTCCTTCCTCCACCCCAGTCACACCATCTTTGTCTCTTCCATCACCTCCTCCCCCAGCTATTCCAGCCCCAGTCACAACAGGTTCTTCAATTAGATTTACCGCTTTCTTTCCACAACCGGCTTTCACAACCACTTCTTCTGTCATACTGCTTCATTGCCAGCATGGTGGTCATCACCTTTATGAGAGAAACCCCACTTTGCTCTCAGCTCAGTGCACCATCCCACAATGGTCACTGCAATGACTTGCAGGTGGGGTGGGCTTGGCCACCACCTGTGGACAGCCCAGGTGCAGGGTGCTCTAGCAGCTGCAAAGAGATGGAGCGTACTCAGCCAGAATGGAGTTTCCAGGGATGATTGGCAGATGGCTTTTTGTCCGCTATATGCTAAGAAGCCTCCACAGATCTGTGCGGCCCGTGATTTTTCAAAGTCATAAAGTCTGGTCCAGTTTGGATGGGTTTTGTCAAGACTGACAAAAGCTAGAGTTCTCATCTGTATGATGTGAGGGAGACAAAGTATCTCAGACAAAAAACTCACAGGCATGCTTGAAATGGGGAAAATTGCATTTTTGCTAGCCCTGTTGTTGGAAATGACCTGCTGAAATCACTTTCATTTTAACTTTCCAGAACACTCAGCATGAAAATTTTGGTATAATGCTTAAGCTTTAACAAAATGATAAGCAAGTGAATCCAAGATATTTTTATTGGAAATGCTGTGCAGCCTTAATATGTGGGGGATATTATGCATGCCTATGCATAGGGATGTTAACTGTTAGATAATGCAGTCATGAAGTATTTCACTTTCTTTCCCTTTTGGTTTTCTCCTTTCCATTCTCACCAATTATCAAAATCTGCTAATTGCTGCATGCTTTGGGCCTCTAACATTTTACTCTTCATTGGAGATCTTTTTGCTGCAGGACAAACTCCTCATTATCTTGAACATCCCCTGAATTAATTGATTGCATTGGTTCCTGCAGAGTCATTAAAACAGCGGTATTAAACTGGGGACTTAAGTCATAGGCAGTGTTAAAGGAGCAATCTGCTTGAGCAGCTGAATTAGTCCAAGCAACATAGTTCCCAGCACAGTGTCGTGGACTTCTCTTACACTGATGACTTTGTTTTGCAAAGATTATATTTAGGTTTATTAAATGAACTGATGTTATCCTGGGCTTGGGCACGCTTGCTGATTTGCTGGAAAATGCCACAAGGTTCATGTTGCAGGTGGAAGTCACTGTGCTCTTTCACATGGACAGAGCCATCAGTAGGACAGCTATTGCTGCCTAAACGGCATGAGCAAATTAGTGTCTGTTTTGGTCAGCCCAGCATTTCCTTTGTACTCTACAGGTAGGTTGCAAACTTGCAAAACCCAATGAGACAGTGGAAATTTCCCTGTAATGAAAGCATGTCTCTCAACACTTCCAGACATGTTGCGGCAGAACAAAGCTGTGACCTGTTCTTTCATCTGCCACCCTAAGGGTAGGAAGATTTTTAAAAGTCAGTGGCTCATTTATGACTGTGCATTAGAACAGCCTAAACTGGTCATGAAGGGAAATGATTTTATAATAATCCTGTAAAAGGAGAGACAAAGTCTTCATTGCTCAGCTGTTGGCTGCACAGACCTTGGCACCAATCTTGAAACGCAATGAATAATGTTTGAAATTATATTGTTCCTAGATTTCCAGCTGTATCGGAAAGTAGGTGGTCACCGCAAAACCTACTTTACCTCCCGCCACTGCTGCGAGATTGATGGTGTCTGGATCAGTGGGAGGATAGCCCAATTCTGCAAAATACATAGGTCCCTGCTGTGTCCAGCATAGAGGCGTCCTCTCTCCTCATAGGACTGTGCCCCCACAGCAGCCCAGGCTCTGATCGCATAGCAGGGCACCCATTTTTCCCACAGAAAAGCTGCAAGAGGGTTTTTTTATTTAAGCACTTTGCCAGACGTATCCCATGTGCTTGTGGGGTTGTTTCTAATGCTGTCATTATCTAGAAAAATCTCCACTTATTGGTAGAAATCTCATACTTGCTTCAGCAGATGCTTGGATTGCTGATGGGGAGCAGGGCTCTTGGCTCTTTCTGATCTATGCTTGTCAAATTCCAATTATTCCAGATGGTGGGGTGATCCTGAGGAAATGGGATGTTTCCCCTTTGTGTAAGGACACAAATATATGCAGGAACACACGCAGAAATATTATTTGATTCACTGAAACCAGCTGTTGTGAACAAACTATCCACAGACAGCAACTACTGATTACTCGACAGCAAAAACATTGGTCTCTACTGTTGATACCCCAGTTTGTTGCCTGATCTCCTTCCCCACCTTCCCTGGCCTCTCACTCACTTTTCCAGAGCATGTCTGGGATTCTTACTGAGGTCCAAGACTTGCTGACTGAGGAAGCTAAACAGGACCCACCTGGGAGCATCAGCTCTCGTTTTCCTGTTCTTTGATGGGTCAACCTGTCCCTCAGGCCTGCCTGCTGAAGCACCCAAAGTCCTTTTTTTGCAAACATATAGTGAAGAAGTCCTGATGCATCTCAGGGAGGTGGCCTTGGGTTCACTTGAATGACAGGTGCTAGTGAGAGCGAAAAGAAACTGTGGTTTTTCTCTCTGAGATGAGCACAACGGTCAGTAGAAGAGACAAGGCTCTTGACTCCCAAGGCTTCTCCCTGAGTACAGTAGACCCTGTGTCATCCTCGGGTACTCTTTGTTGTTGTTGTGTTTGTCAGCTTTAAAGGCTAAATTCAGATGCCCTTAAGCAGCTGTTGCTGAAGGCAGCGGGGGCTGAGAGCTTTCTTCCATCAGAGGGTGGAATTTAGCCCAAAGCTGTCGTACTGTGGCACAGCAGGTAGTCAGTAATGTCGGGCTTCCAGGAACGGGAGAGCCTGCCTCCCCTATTGTCTGCAGCGTACTGATGTCAGGTATTAGGAGAACTAGGAAAAAGACCTGTCTGTCAGAGAGTTGTGAAGAATGGATTGCAGAAGCAGGAGAGCACAAAATGTGGTTTTGTTACTGGTATGAAAAAGGCTGTAAGAGCAAGAAAATGAGCTGATATTTGCAAAAGCGTAATCCACCATCACATGAAAGATTCACCTGTTAGAGGAAAGAAAGTCTTTATCCAGCACCTGTATTTGGGGGATTGTTAAAAAAAAAAAAAAAAACAACCCACAACCAAAACCCAGCTGCTTTCAAACAAGGGCTTGAATTTGCTGTAATCATGTACAGAGTATCCTGCTGTTCATGGATCTGCCTGGCACTGCTGTAAATTCAAGGTGCGATTGCATCAGCTAATATTATTCCTGCAGTTCTCTTTGGTTTGAAATATCGCCCGACTCATTTGGGTTAGATACGAGATGTAATTGCCTGGAAACCAGCACACAATTCCAGAAGGGTGCCCTGCTGGTTATATTCACCTTGTCCAAAAAAATGTCCATGCCATTCCTGTGTTGAATCATGTCGTCAGGACACTGTGCGGGATGTGCCTTCATTTTTCTTTCCTCTGGGCCCCTCGAGAGGTACCAGGGGCTTCCTAATGAACCCACGTCCTTATGGCTTTCCTAAGCCATGGGAAGCTCCAAGAAGCAAAAGCTCATCAGGGTTTCTGCGCCTGCCAGGCACAGATGCACCTCTCAGCACTTGCAGGAGATGTGTTGGGAGGAAGCATGGATGGACAGACCTTACTCTGTGAGTGTATTAAAACACTGCTGGTAAACCTAGCACCCGATGGTGCTGGGAACCCCACGTTCTTTGCAGACTTGCAGAGAAAATGTCAGGTTCCTGCCGACCCACAGAAAATTTGCCTGCTTCTGGGCTGCTTTTCTGATGTCCTGACAACTACCAATGAGTATTCTTCTCATGGGTTTTTCAAAAGGTGAGTGTGATCCTGTTGTAGCATCTTGCCAAACTCTATAGACTCCTCTGCAGCTGGAGGCAAGGAGCAGTGTGTACAGCTGTCCTCACATTGCTGCAACGGGAAGAGTATGACCTGGTAGCGATGAAACCGGGACTCTCCCTCAATGCCTCCCTGCAGACTGAAAGAGGGGCAGGTAATGAGCTGCTAGAGGGAACTAAAAATAGACAGACTTCTCCGAGTAGACCAGGGATCCTGGGAAGAAAAGGCCACATTCTTCATCGACATGTAAGAGAACGAGAAGGAAGAACAGCTACTAACTAGAAGACAGCACTGGCATGAGAACAAGTAGATAAAAATAGGCTATGAAAAAATGTGGGCTGCAAATCAGAAACAAGTTTCCTTCTGTCAGAGTGAGGTTCTGGAATAACCTGCCAAGAAAATTCCTGATGACTCTTAAGATGGACTGTGATAAATTAACAAGAGGGACTTTATGACTCAGTGCCTGTCATAGCTGGGGAATATAATGATGACTAGGAGATCCCTTCTAGCCCTGCATTCCTGTTGGTATGATAACAGAGGAATCGGTGTAGGGCGCAGTAAATGCTGAATCACTGAGTGCTTTATATAGCTGCCTGGCAGGACAAAGTCCCTCGCACCCATCCTGTCTGCAAGAACCTCCAGGACAAAAAAATATAAATAAATCCTTATGTAAATGATTGTACTCTAGCAGCACAAAGCGTAAAGCTACGGATGCCTGAGTTAGAAGAAAACCAGCTCAGCTACAGGCTCCTCTACGCAGGGGAAAGGCGGTGGCGTGGGCATGAAAGCAAGAGACCTCACTGTAAACACTGAGAGGTACATGCTCTGAGGTGAACACGCTCCAGCAGCTTCAATACACCATTTTAATGTGGGAAAGAAATTCAGTACTTGGGTCTGTGTGGAGGTATCCCATGCACTTGCTCTGCCAGCTGCGTGCAGGGATCATTTCCGCAGGGCATGGTCATATAATGTAGTGGAAAGTTCCTGCAATTAACATCAACTGCTCAAACACCCACAATTCTCCCGCCACCCCAAGATCCACAACTCTTTTGATGGTGTTTTTTCCCATCTCCTAGGAGTCCCTCAAGGATGACATCACTTTCTGCGGCACAAGGCCAGCAATCAGGATGCAGCTTACACTGATGCATTTGATGCCTCACAACTGGACATCTACAGCTCTGCTGCCCTGGCTCTAAGAGTAGACCTTGGGGCAACAGCAGCAGCTGCAGTTTCATTAGTACCTAGATAGAGGTAGAGGCCAAGTAGAAGGCACCTGTGAAAAACTGGATAAGAGGCAGGGCTGGTTTCTGGGCTCAGGAGAGTAACATTGCTCAGGAGGAGAGCGCTTCTCCACAGCCCTCATGGCTGTTGGACTTGAGGTAGACTTTTCTGGAGCTTCCTCTGGACCTGTGGAGGTTACGTACAGATGTGGGTGCTCCCTAACCTCCTCAAAACTTGCAGCCCAGGCTACTTGGAGACCTAGGGCCCCCCACTACTGCTCCCCACTTTGCCACAGGAACGTTCCCGCACAGATGTGGCACCACTGTACAGCCACCGCCTCCACGGGTTGCACGATCTGGTTACTCTAGGCCAAGGACACCTGTGGGTTTTTCCTCTTGCAATACTTTCAAATACCCATTAGTTCTAATAACTGCCCCTGGCATCAAAGCTCAGGGTGAGAGGTTCCCTGCAGAGCCCAGCTCCTAACGCCAACACAAGGCAGTGGGAAACTCCATGCCAACAGTCAGCACTCTTCTCCCAGAGAGATTTGCTTAATTCCCCTCTGCCGTGGCTAACAAAGCTCTTCTTCTTTTTTTTTTTTTTTTTTTTTTAAACCAGGCAGCTGAATCACAGTGGAGATCAATTTTGTTATTTCCTAGACAGTGGCAAGCTGACAGGGTAAGAGAGACAGACTGAGCAATGGCAGGCGGTTGCGGCACAAGAGCCTCAAGGCTTCCTGCCTTCCTGGCTCTTGCCAAGGCCCAGCAAGCAGGCGTACAGAGATGTCTCATACCGGCTGTGACGGGATCCTTCCTAAACAGCCATCAGCAAGGAAAGGGCACAGAGGTGTCGGTGTATCAGTGGGGTCAGGGGGAGCGGGTAGAGGCCGCAGAGCTTTAAAATAGAAGGGCAGCATCTGCAAATGGGCTCACGGGCATGGAAAGGCCCATGCTCTGTGGAGCATCTTCTATCACACCGGGCATAGGAGGGCTTAGGGATGCTGGCTGAGGTCTCTTCATATGGTTTGCAGACAGCACCAGGAGTCACAGAGCTGGAGGCTGCAGAGGTGCGGTGCTAGCAGGGGAAGCATGGCTGGGAAACACGGCTCAGGACGTGAAAAACATTCAAGGGACCTCATCAGCATTAACCACTGTGGCTGCCCTATGTGTCACAGGAAGAGGCAACGTCTCTGCTGGCAGATACAGCTTGGATGGGGACAAGGTGCTGGGGTAAAGTGTACAGGATGGACTGCCAAGGGCTGTTCTGTAGCTTCTGGGTAGCAGCAGTTTCTCACATACCGTGAGGACATTTGCAGGGATGGTGAGTCTAGCACCTAGCACCCACCTGGGAGCGGGCCGGGAACCTCCTTCCAGTCACTTACCTTTCATTTCTGTTTCTGTAAGGTGAAAGTTTCTGCCTTGAACTGCAAAGAGGCACAGCCTTTCCTAAGGGGAACAGATTTAGACAGCAGATATATTGGAGAAGGAATTGCTTACATGGGATATTGATACTACCGGCCCCCTGGGTAAGAGATGGCTCTCTTTAGGCTATATCCATCATCAGTAGCAAGAAAAATAGTTATAAATCAGGGCACTCACAGTCCTCCTGCCACAAGCTGCCTTCTCAGCTCTCCCTGTCTACTTCTCCGCCTTCACAGAATGTGCACCACTGCCTCTACAGCTGCTCAGAAACCTTGGATTCAGGGCAAAGCCCTAATTAAGATGCTTTGAATGGCTTAATGGGGAGAGACAAGCTGCTCCAAAGACTGAATGAAGAGCTGTGAGGGAACCAAATGCCAAATTTAGTGCCTAAGCCATGTGCCTGAAGTTAAGCAGCATGAAGGCTCCTCTGTGTGCCTGTGCAATGCCTGATGCAAAGATCCCATAATAGTAATGGCAATGAAAGGCAGCCCACCATCTTGCTCTGTCCTTTCTTCTCATGTGCAGGCAGCCCAAACCATCACATGGTGCTTTGACTCTTCCCCACCTGAATCAAATGTGTATTCCTTGCTAGATACAGGAGGAGGCCAGATTTGGAAGTCATCAAAAGCACCAGTAAGTTTTTATGCGTGCACGTGCACGTATGAACTGCATCAGCCTTCTGTGTGTGTGTAGAAAGCAGAATCATAGAATCCTTTAGGTTGGAAAAGACTCTTGAGATCAGAGTCCAACCATAAACCTAGTGCTGCCAAGTCCACCACTAAACCATGTTCCCAAATGCCACTTCTACATGTCCTTTAATACCTCCAGGGATGGCAACTCTACCACTTCCCTGGGCAGCCTGTTCCAATGCTTGATAACCCTTTATGTGAAGAAATGTTTCCTAATACCCAATCTAAACCTCCCCTGGCACAATTTGAGGCCATTTCCTCTTGTCCTATCTCTTGTTACTTGGGAGAAGAGACTGACCCCCACCTCGCTACAACGTCCTTTCAAGTGGTTGTAGAGACTGATAAGGTCTCCCCTCAGCCTCCTCTTCTCCAGGCCAAACAACCCCAGTTCCCTCAGCCACTCCTCATAAGACACATGCTCCAGACCCCTCACCAGCTTTGTAGCCCTTCTCTGGACACGCTCCAGCACCTCAATGTCTTTCTTGCAGTGAAGGGCCCAAAACTGAACACAGTACTCAAGCTGCGGCCTCACCAGTGTCACATACAGCGGGATGATCATTTCCCTAGTCCTCCTGGGCACACTATTTTTGATCCAAGCCAGGATGCTGTTGGCCTTCTTAGTAGGTGCATCCACATGATGTGCAGTTTTCAGTTGGTGGCTACTAGACACCAGACAGAAAAGCAACTGCCCCAAATTCCAGTGATGAGTTTCCAAACAAACCATAGGTTCAAAGTCCTCTGGAGGATTTTTCTGCATTCCCTAGTGGATTTTAAGTTAATTTTTATATCAGCTGCTTCCAGGTGGCTTCATGGTTGATTACTTCCTTTGACCGTTCTGCAATACTTCATAGCCCCAGAGCAAAGTGCTACTCTAAACATGCTTACAAGTGGGAGAAACCAGCCCCAATTTGGAAAAGTGCCTTTGCCCCATATTTAACAGGGTCCCTAAGAGCGTCCCAACCACCTCCCCGTCCCACCCGTTGTCCCAGGATGGGGATGCCGTGGGATGCGCTGCGTGGGGCACAGCCCCGGGGTTGGGGAGGTGGTGGGGAAAGAGCCACCCGAGACCCACCGGCACGAATCCACCCACCCACCCACCCCCATCCCCCGGGAGAGGGTGGCCGGAGGCTCCTGCCCGGGGCTGCGCATCCCGGGGGTCTCCCTGCCAGCATCCCGACTCTGCGGACACGCTGCGGCCCCTCAAATAAAAGGATGGTTATAAATAAAACAGAGTGTTCCCGCTCCCCCAGGGTATGGCACTTTCTGTCTCTCCGTGAGCTCCCCACGACTTCGGTGTGGCACAAGATGGATTCAGATGAAAAAACCTGCTTTTTTGGGGGTGACCGAGGGAGCGCTGTGGAGGGGCACGCTGTGGCACGCCTTTCTAATCCCCCCTCCCCAACCCTGCTCTGACCCACCTCCGGCTTGTTCAGCATCCTTCCTAACCCCCCTCCCTGGCTCTGCTCCGACCCACCTCTGGCTTGTTCAGCATCCTTCCACGTCATCCTTCCCCTCTGCTGGGACTGCAGGAGACTTTCCACACTCCCACCCCACCTGGGCTTCTCTATCTCTGGCTCCCCACTGCGGATTTGCCCCGCAGAGGTAGGGGACCCCCAGTCAATGCATTTCACTCGGGCCAGAGCTGTAAGTGCTCAGACAGCTGTAGAAGAAAAAATGAAGGAAAGTGGGTTTTGTTAGCAAAAGGTGACCAAAAAAAAAAAAAAGGTATTATCCTCTGCGTTGTTTCCATTTCAGAAGCGAAGAGGGACTGTGGTAATCTTGTTCCCCATAAGATTATTTGTTTTGGTGATTTGGCCAAGAAATTCAGCAAGCTTGGAAAACCACAGAGGTGATGGAGGAAAAAAATGTTTGACGCCAGTAAGGAGACACAGCAGTGAGGGATTTCACCATCATAAGGGATAATGGAGAGGGCAGTGCTAACATGCATCATTCAAAACCGGGTTTGGGGTTCCTCTGTCACCTGCCCTTTTAACATAGCCTTTCTCCAGAGGGCTTTTTGATGCACTGGGCATCAGGTCTCAGCATCTTGAACTTCTCCTGTGGAGGCAACAATGCACTGAAATGCCTTCACAAATATCCCCCAAAAAAGCAGGTACACTGGATTTACTGTTCTTGATTATTTCTAAGATAAAAATTAAACAGATCATATTAATTTAAACAAACCTCATTCCAGACTATGTCATCCATACAAAGACATACAGGAGGGCACAAGCCCCAGAAAAAAACAAGGCAAAAAGAAAAAAAAGAAAAACCTTCTCAGATCCTCTTTTATGATTGCTAGTGTGTCTTTCCCTTCAGCTCTGACCTGAGTCTCATCTGTGACAGTGCAACTGAACTACACAAAACGCAATGACACCTCC
Source organism: Charadrius vociferus (assembly GCF_000708025.1). Lineage (NCBI taxonomy): Eukaryota > Metazoa > Chordata > Aves > Charadriiformes > Charadriidae > Charadrius > Charadrius vociferus. Next base: position 1,305,804 of record NW_009647236.1, on the reverse strand, counting down.
AGGGACATCACCTTTGGACTCCATTTTCTCATTCAGATGCCACCCCAAAAAATAAACCACCCGGAAAGGTTCCTCTGCACGCCCCACTCCAAGGTCCTCGCTTTGCCAGGGAGCAGCATACACCAGGTGAGCAGCAACCTGCAACTGCTTCTGGCATCCGGCTCTCTCCCATCTCCAACTGGGTTTGACGCTGGTGGGAGGCTCAGCATCAGCAGCACCGGGGGAAGAAGTCCTCTGTCTGTCTGTCTGCTGTGTGCAAGAAGCCACACGTGTTTCTGAGACACAGTGCTGCTCCCCCTGCCAGTGCGAATCACCCAGCTCTCGCAGGGAAAGCCCTCTGAGATGATGAAGTTTGGGCTTTTGCAGGCCACCCGGCCCCAGTCTTCCCGCTATCCGTGGGGTGCAGGCAGCTGCCCAGGGTAGCTGGGACATAACCACCACCACCTCCCTGAGTGCTGCCAACCATGTCCCAGCCAAACACGGTGTGCAGTCACCGCTGACCAGGCTGGGGCTGACACTGCGACCCGGAGCAGGGCGAGGTTTACTCCCAACCCCCCAGATACCAGAACAAGACGCATCCCTCAGAGGGATGCGTGGCTTTAGCATTGCTGAAAACACGCAGCATTTTGGGGACTGGGGGGCACTCGCCTTTAGGGCACAGGTGCTCGCAGTCACACAAAGGTGGGCTTCAGATCTTCTTTGAAATTCACCACGGGCTGGAGCCCACTGTGGTGCTCTGTCCAGTGGCCCACACCTTCACTGGTCTCTGTGTCTGTGTCCCTGCCACTGCTGCCCAGGGAGCCGCGCGGGCTCTGGAAGCAGACCTCACAGCAGGGCCGGTGGCAGCCGTGAAACATCTCCTCAGAGCTGCTACTGCCGCTGCTGCTGGAGTCAGAGTCTGGGTAATAGTAGAGTGAGCGCAGGGAGGGCTCGGCAGGTCCCCTCGGGGCACCCCGCCGCCGCCGCTGCTGCTGCTCCTGTGGGAGGCACGGGGAAGCACCCTGGGACTCTGGCCATCCTGGCCACCCCTCCCCAGGGATAGCTGGAGGGGATGGTGCTGGTGGGTGAAGGAGCCCTCCGCCAGCCATCTCCCCTTCCCTTCCCAGGGAGATATGTGACGACTCCCCATGGCCCCAGCCGGCCAGCTCCTTCACCCCACGGATGGCACGAGGGGACACATGCCCGGGGAAGCGGGTGGAGGCAGGGGACAGTGGGATCCTCCGCCGCCGCCGCGCCAGGTAGGGGCTGAGGGGCGTGCGGATGCCCGGGTAGCCCTCCTGGGCCCCCCACATTCCTCCTTGCTCGCCTTGGGGGCCCTGACTGCCACACGGGGGTCCCCCAGGCAAGGCCGGGCTGTAGGTTTTGCCATCCAGGCTCAGCTCTTGCAAGATTTCCCGCAGCTTCTCGCTGCTCACGTAGCTGACTTTGGGGGATGACTCCCAGGCCAGGCCAGCTGAGATGTCACGGTCCGGCAGCTGCTCCAGAGGCTGCTCCTGTCCCACAGGCATCCTGTGCTCCTGGGCATCTTTCGGGCCACGTTCAAGGCCGTCCCCCATGTCAAAAAGCAGTGCCCGAGAGCAAACAGGCTCTCCTGGCTGCATGCGCTGGTGGGTCTCATGTTTCCGGAGCTCCTGAGCATCACTGCAAAGAGGCGGTGGTGTACCCAGCAAGGGGGGAGGCTGCCACCCATCCCGCTCCGGATCTGGAGGGCAGCTGTCCCCTGGCACATCCCCGTGCCGCCCTGTGCTCTGGATGCAGGGAGCCACCGATGGCGCCTGGGGGTCGCAGCTGCCCTCCGCAGACATCAGCCTCATCAGCTTCTCCTTGGCGCTGCTCACTTGCTCCTGCAGGCTTGCAATCACGGCGTTTTTCTGTGTCAAACAGATACGCTTGTCACGCGCGGGGCGGGGTGGAGGGTACAAAAAAAACGCCGCTGATTTGGAAGCAGGCGCTGCCAGAGAACGAGCCACCCCCTCCCTGCGCGGAGAGGTGCTCTGAGGCAGCGCAGCAGCAGGGCTGCCAAGAGCCACACCGCCACCGCCTGTGGACCTCCTCCTCCCCTGGAGCCCCCTACATGCCAGTTAGGGACGGGGGGCACTGGGACAGGCCAGGGTGCTCCCACCCACGCAGTTTGGGTGAGGGAGCAGGAGGCTGAGGGCCTTCCCGAGATGGGGCATCTCCCCTCTAAATTAACTGTGTTTGAGCAGGCTGTGGAAACCAGGCCCTCCTGCTCTTCTCTCTCCATGTTTTTTTGAAACCCTCTGGATCATGCCTACATTTTGTCACTTTTGGGCGCAGGGTGACGTGACAAAACAAAGAGGCTCTTCTCCTCCAGAGGGAAGAGGCTGGAGGGGGAGCATCAGTGTGGACCGGCGGCATAAGGAAGGGGTTCTCGCCCTGCAAAGCCTTCAGCCCACAAAAGGGAAGGGGAGAAGCCGGCACGGCCGAGGGGGCACGGCAGAGCCCCCTACCTCGGTGAGCAGCCGCTTCATGGAGTTTTTCTCCCCTATCAGCTGGTAGAGCTGCTCCTCGCTGTACACTGAGCGGCAGCTCCTGCTTGGGCTGGTGAAATATTTTGCCATGTGGCTCACGGTTTGGCTTTCCTCTTCAAAGGCTTTCCACTGCTTGAGCTGGGGAGTAGAGGAGGGCGTTATCGGCATGGTGTGCGCAGCCCCTGCCCAGGCGGCGGGAGGCAGGCGCCGCTCCAGCGTGAAGGAGACAAAGGGATGGAGAGGGGGGGAGACAAAGGCAGGGTGTGACAGAGGAGCAGAGACGGCGGCGAGAGGCGGCCGGGCAAGGGGCTGCAGCATCGCTTGGAGCTTCCCACCCCTCTGAGCCCTACCCTGCCCCTGCCTCCAGCTTGTAATGCAGAGAGGGTTCGTGCCTGCCTGTGCTGCAACCTCCAAGCGTGCCGTAAGAGCCCCTTCCCCCGACTCCTCGACTCTGTGACAGACAAAAGACAGTGTCACGCGTGCCTCCTTATCCCCGAATCATCAGTGACAAGCTGAAAACCAGCCACGCTTAGTATCCGTTTCCTCATCTTGTGTCTGAGTGGAAGCCTTGCGCAGCCCAGCTCCAGCTGCTCATCGATCTCGGATGAGCAATAGAAGAGCAAGCCCATTAGGAAAAACAAGTTGATGAATTAAAAGATCTGAGCTAAATAAAATGTTCGAGGCCCCCAAGCTACAGCAGAAAAAATGGTACAGGCAGAGCGCAAGTACAGCTCATCAGTTCCTCCGCCCTCACTCCAAGAGACCTCACGCTTGGCAGAGCATCGCCAGCAGGCTTGGTGCTTGTCAGAGGAGGTTTGGATCCTGATCCCATGGGCTCGTCACCTAGCGAGGTGGGACTCTGCAGCTATACTGCATTGACTGAGGTAGGAAGGGACCTCTGGAGATCACCTAGTCCAACTGCCCTGCTCAAGTAGGGTTAGCTGGAGCAGGCTGCCCAGGACCATGTCGAGCTCTTGAATATCTCCAAGCATGGAGACTCCACAACCTCTCTGGGCAGCCTGCCCCCAGTGCTTTACAACTTTCACAGAACTCCCCCACCCCTTTTTTCTGATGTTTAAACAGAATTTCCTGTGTTTTAGTTTGTGCCCATTGTCCCCTGTCCTGTCAGTGGACACCACTGAGAAGAGCCTGGTTCCCCCCGCCCTCCTCCACCCCATAGGTATTTATGCACATTAGCGAGATCCCCTGAGCCCTCTCTTGCACAGATCTGCTCTTTCTTCAGCTTCACCTCTTCCTCCCTTTCTCACCTCATTTCCTTGAGCCCAAACATCCCTCCAAACATAACACCGAGTAAACAACTGCTTCCTCTCCCTGTAACAATGGGAGCATTTTTCCCACTAACGTTGTGGCCAGACACATCAGGCTGCTCCTCGAGGACACGGGAAGCAGAAGAGCCTTGACTTGCCACAAAAGGCTTCCTTAAAATATCCCCACGTCCTCCCCCTTGCCTGTGGCAAAGCCCAGCTTCCTCCTCCAAGAGTGCAGAGCTTCCTCTGGGGACCACCGGTAGATGTAAAGCCACCGAGCCTGGTGAGGACATCTGGATTGCTGGAGCACGCCTCCATCCCTGCCGTGGGCAGAAACCCTTGGTGGGAGTGGGCGTGTGGGGCACGAGTAGAGGACAACTGCGTGAAGGACCGATCCCACCACTCATGTGGAGGAGGAGGAGGAGAGCAGCAGCCACCTTGCCTCCACACGTGCCCCGTGTGACTGCCACCCACAGCACACCCTCACAGGAGGGTTTCTGAGCAGCAGCTCTGCAATGCACCTACACTCCTTGGAGACTCAGGGGACTTGCTTGGGGAAGCAGAGCCATTGGGGCTTGGAGGATGAGCTGTGCACGTGAGCCCAAACATTTGCGGAAAGCAGCAGGAAAATAAGTGCTTGGGCCCTCGTGACTGCTATTGTTAAACTCCAAAAATGTGCCTGTTTCCAGCCAGGTGGTGGGACAGAGGTGGCAGCATACCTGTGGGACAAAGATGAAGCAGTTGATCGTGGTTGTACACACAAAGATTCCTCCAGAGGTAAAACCAAACAGCAAGTTGTGCCAAGTGCGGAAGAAACGGTGAACTAAGCAGATAGTGCCAGCAGCCAGGAAAACGAGGTTGACCCCAACGATGACTGTCAAGGACTGGTTGACTGGCGGGGAGCTGACGTTGTCGGTCAGACCAGCCAAGTAGGTCCCATACAGCAGGAGGATACTCTGGAAGCAGAAAAAAGAGGTTTCCAGAGTGTGGAAAATTACAGCCTGATGGTGTCAACCCCCACCTCGTACCAAGCCCAGTGAGCTCAGATACACTTAGCACAATCCTAATTAATGCTCTTTGATCTATAATGCAGACCTTCAGCGTGCGGTGGTGACACCACAGCAAATGCCCGGCACGCTGCTGCAGGTCAGAAATGGGGCTGGGGAGGGAGGGCAGGAGCGAAGGTGCTGGCAGGCCCAGGGGGTCCCAACTGAGGGGCACGAGGAGCTGAGGGTCAGGTTGGCAGGCGATGCCATGGAGCAGGGCATGGCCAGGATGTGAAAACCTCTCCCCTTGGGCAGCCTGGAGCAGGAGCAGCAAAGACAGACAGGAGATGGAGGTCCCTGTGGGGATGCAGTGGTGGGGTGCTATCAAGGAGCAACAACATACCTCTGAAGGAGTAGGAAGGAGATTCAGAAGGAAAAAGCAAGGCAGAAGAAGTGGAGGTTTAGACTGGAGGGAAGAGGATGTTGTTGGTGCCTCTTTAAATAGAAATCCAGGAAACTACTGGGTGCAATTCTTTTCCCTTCCCTTCGCTGTTTCCTGCCTGACTCTAGCATCAGTGAAAGGGGCGAGAGACATGCTCTGTACAGAGAGGCCCTCCCTCCCCCAGCGCAGGTTTGTTGTTTCAGAGCAGCCTTCCTCACCGTGCTGCCCCTCAAGTGTCCCACACGTGCATCTTTCCAGCGTGCTCAGGAATGAACTACCCAGCAGGCCGAATCCCTTCTTCTCCAGGGCACACCGGCAGGAAACACAGAGTATTTTTTGCCCACCTGTGTAGCGCAGGGCATGGTCTGCCATTTGGAAATACCGTCTAACAAAATCCCTGCTCCTGCAAGGACCCAGAATACAGGGAATACAACTCCTACATTATTCCTGTGCTATCCAGTAAGTGCAACTGTTGGCCTTTTACTAAGACATTAAATTGACTTTTGGGCATCAAGAAGTGCTTTCTAACCTGTGGTGCCGATGTTGTGTAGACTTTTCTGGACTCCTCTGTGCTGTGGCTGCTTGATGACTGCGATGGCCACTGGTAGGGTTAGGGTCTGGAGGGGCACTCTCACAGGCAAGAGGTTCATGTCCATGGTCTTTGGTGAGACTCCCAACTTCAGGGCACCACAAATTCTCAAGGCGGGGTTGTAATAGTGAGACCTGCCTTGCTAGGAACTATGCTGACACCAGACCCTGCTTTGGACGATCTCACTGGATCATAACCACGTTTACCATGGAGCACCTCCAAATGCACAGCCCAAAGACAACTCCTAATCCCTGAGCAAGAACAGCACCAAAGTCCCATTTAAAATTCATATAGTCTATCTGGGACACAGCCAACAGCACTGCCGTCTAGTAAACTAAGGCTTTCAGTAAGCACAGGGCTACGTTTTTTTGTTTGTTTGTTTGTTTTAATCTTGATCAAAGGACTTTGCTCCTAATTCCAGGCATGTCCTTGGCAAGTCATTTCTGTTCATTTCTCCGTGCCAGTAAAACCAGGATAATACACTGAGCGGCTTCACAAAGGGCTGAGCACATTAATGCCGTGGAAGATAAGAAGTGCTACGTACACACAGAGATAGAGCCTTCTCTCACATTAGTGTAAATTCAGATTAACTCCAGAGAAACCACTAAAGAACGAACTCTGTGACCCTCAGTGGGTAGACAGGATCAGGGTCAGGTTCAACACAACACTAATGAAGAGTACCTGGGACTGGTAATGGGGATGTTTAACTCCAAAAAGCAGTTTGCAGGAGCTGCAGGCAAACTCATTACCTGTCTAAACCCAGACAAACTGCAGACAAAATCAGAGGTAGAGGCACAGCACTGAAAGCCCAGGGAACGCCTGCAATCCCTAGCACCAAAGGACTTCTGAGGACAAGCTAGACTAATGTCTTTAAAATTAAGTGTAGGGGGGAGAAGGACTTGGCTGTGTCGTGAGCTCGCTTTCTGCTCTTTCTCCTACGATTTTGGGTAGATGGTCAATGAGTATTATATTACAATGAGTCAGAAAGAAAGTGCCTGTACTGCACGCAGAGATGGAGCTTTTCCCAAAGAAAGGCTGTGATCTCACAAGCTTCATTAACATCAGCCTTCTGAAATGCGTCCAGCCTCTGCATACCCAGAGACACATGAGACCACAGATAATTACAGCGATAGTTACACCTACATAGTTACATCAGTATAACTAACTCTTCTGGAATAAGAATGGCCACGTGCAAAGCTACACCAGTGAAAGTGCACCTCAGTGGTATAATTAAGCTGATACACATCCTGTAAAGGCAGGCACCAAGCACTTGTCATCAGCACCTCCTCGATTTGGAGTCAGAGGACTCGGGGGCTGAGCCACATAGTGCATCACTGCATTGGATGACCATCAGAGGCTTTATGGAAAAAAAGTGTACTTAGAAAACAGTAAGACACAAGTTTTAAGAAGGAAGATAGACGAGGCATGGAGGGTTGCAGGGAGAGAACCAGAGAGACAGTACACACACGGTGCATGTAAAAGAGATAGTGAGGCAGGCAAAGAGTGGCTAACAGAGCTTTTACAAGTGAATGCAAGAAAACATCAAGATGGGAAGGACTGGAGACAAGAGGGCTTTCAAGATGAAGAGGAGTAGCTGGAATCTGCAACAGGTATGTAACTTGGGAGGGCAGCGAAACTACCGATGCTGCTAAACAGTTTAGGCTGTGAGACCAGGAGGAGGCAAGATACAACGCAAAAATCAATCAAGAGGTTACATACCTTAAACCCTAAAATGAGAACGAGCCAAAGCTCGGAATAAAGAGATGCGCAGGACTGCACCCGGCTCACTGAGCAGGTCATGCCTTTCTCTGTCGCCTAGGAGGCAAGGGGAAGGCACAAGTGAAGATTGCGGGCCCGGGAGCAGGCACAGACCGACGGGCAGACAGGTGTATGAATTTGAGCAGGTCTCCTCTGTAAATTCCTAAAAGGAAAGGCCAAGTCTGGTGCTGCCACAGGCAGAAGGTTAAAGCGAGGAAGATTTTGGCACTCTGCTGCCAACAGGGCTGGTTAAAACTCTCTCTAAAGCATCTGCAGATGCCACGCACCTTTCCTGTGTCACCCAGGTGACCTGCACAGACCTGGAAATTTTGCAGCACACTGTCATCTCTGTAATAGAACAGACATAAACCCAACCCAGAGCACTCAGAAAGCTTTCTGGCTTGTTTTCCTTTCTATTTTTTTTTAAACAGCACCTCCAAACACCTGACCATCCACCAACTTTGTCCACAGAGATCAGACAGGACATGGCGCAACCCTCCACCGCCCCTCATTCCTTTACCCGCAGTGAGATGCTGAGGCTTCGGAAACACTGGACTGGATCAGAGAACACCCACGTCAAGAGCAACAAGGCATCTGCCAGCACCAACGCTGCCACCATCGCCAGCAACTGGAGGTCTTTGATAATCTGCAAACACACAAGAAGTAAGCGTTACTGTTGGGGGCAAATGGACACCAATAACCTCCATCCCCTTGGGTCTCTTTCTGGTTGTTTGTTCCAAGTGACATGTCCATCCTAATACTTCCCCCAGAGTGGAGTCCAGCGGCACACCTACATCCAAGTCAGCCACAGGATCTCTGTCTCCAGCTCCCAGAGTCTTGGAGACCTCATCAGACTTGGGGCCAGGTATAAACCCTACCCAATGGTGTGCCTAGCTGGTAAATGCTATGACAGAAAACAGCTCTTCCAAAACAAGAGTATCGTCCCTTATGCCTGTATCACAAGCAGAGACAAAAAGGGGGGGGGTGGGGGGGTGGAGAAAGCTGGCAGGATTATCATTTTGCAAATTTAACACAGATCCTGGTTCCTCAGGAATGGGAGTCCTTGCTGGTACCTGGTTCCTCTACAAACCCTCTCATCTCTCACCTTTCCTCTGAGACCTACTTTTCACGCCGTTGCAAAGTAGGCACTAAAAGCTGGAAGTGCAGCATTACACACACAGATTTCTATAGCTGGCTCCCATTTTCCTCCCAGCAGCTGTATCCCCTTCCTTCAGTGCTACAGACAAGTTCCCTCCCTCCTTCAAGACGCATCTGAGGACGGCCCTACATCAGATGACCTTGAGGATACCTGTTTTTTTTCATCCTGCAGAAACAATCAGCCCAGACCTGGATGCACACACCAGTACACAGTGTAGTAAAGGCATGAGGCCAGCGTAAAATGAGAACAAGACCTCGCTTGGTGACGGGGCTGGGACTCCACTGGGGAACAGGCAGCTTGGCAGGGCACCTGCTTGCCTGTAGAGTGGAAAAGCTCCTGCCTCATTGCGCAGGAATAAACGAGGATCCCACGCCTGGCTAGGTGTGAAACTAGACCTGTGACTGTGACACCCATCCCTGTCACATGCTGGTTTTATCTCCTACCCCACACCAGTTTGGGACTTGCTGTTGTTCGACCCCTTGGAGATTCCCCCACCCCCAGGTGCTGTGTACTCACCACCCGCTTGTCCGGCACCCGCTGAGTGAACACCTTGTAGAGCCGCCAGCTTTTCCCCAGGATGGGGCCGAAGACCAGGGAGGTCCCCACGCACAGCAGGCAGAGCCGCACCTGCCGGAGGGGGCAGAGCAATGGGGCTGAAGGGGCAGCCATGGGGCTTGCAGGGGCACCCCATGCCCTTCCACCCAGGGATGTGATACAGACGGGTGGGAATGCGTCTACGGTCTTCTGGCTTCTCGGGGGTCATATTGGATACAAGAAAGCTGACTGCAGGGCAAAATAAATTAAGAGGTGTGTATTCCTCTGCAGGCATGCCTGCTGCCTGCCTCTTCCTCCTCACCCCGAGAGGCTCCCATCGGAGGAGCAGGCAGGGAGAGCCAGGCAGCTTGCGAGTGGCAGGGGCACGGAGGGGCTTGGCACCAATAAGTCACTCACTGGCATCTCCGTTAATTATGCTCAGCCTGGTGGCTGAGCAGGACAGCAGGGTGTGCTGTCTCCTTCCTCTGCAGGCATGCCTGCTGCCTGCCTCTTCCTCCTCACCCCGAGAGGCTCCCATCGGAGGAGCAGGCAGGGAGAGCCAGGCAGCTTGCGAGTGGCAGGGGCACGGAGGGGCTTGGCACCAATAAGTCACTCACTGGCATCTCCGTTAATTATGCTCAGCCTGGTGGCTGAGCAGGACAGCAGGGTGTGCTGTCTCCCACATCCCACCCCCCCACCCGCCTCTGTGACCAGTCCCCGGTCTGGCAGGGCGACTGTGCTTGGTCAGGACATGGGGGGTTCATCACACAGGTCGGCGTGCTGATGACCAAAAAACTCGCCTACAGCCTCGCAGCACCTGCGCATGCTTATACATGCCCAGGAATCATTTGTAGGCACCTGTCCCAGCAAACCCCCCCACACCCACTCACCTGAATAAGCTTTTCTACCGAGTCTGCAGATGGCAGGCTCTGCTCCTGAATCCCAAAGAGGTAAGCACTAGTGTAAGTCAAGCCGCTGCCCAGCAGGGTCACAATGTTCAGATTGGGGCTGGACATCTTCACGATCCTCCAGGAAACAAAGCAGGGAAGGTGGTGACAGTTACTGAGAGTCATAACCTGGCAGCACAGGGGCACAGTCCCCTTACAGGAACAATGATGGCCATAAGGGATGCTGAGACACTTCCTCCCCCAGACCCAAGCCCCTGCTGTTCACAGCTCCTACAAAAGCCCAGCCATTGCTCCACGGTGCATACCCCATCCCCTCCCCAGTATTGCTGGAGTGCTTCACTATACCTAAACTATTCATTTTGCCCTACCCCAACACTCCTGTGGGACAGCAAGATCCCCTTCTTCCCAAAACGGACAATACCAGGCTTGCCCCACAGCACCTCGAAAAGCAGCATCCCTGAGGCAGCTTCAGCCAGCGTCTTTATGGACAAAACTGTGGTGAGCCGTGGGTTTTAGCAGCAAAGCAAACAGGGTCACCACAGCCAGGTCTCTCTGCTACCAGTGCCCGTGCCAGCCACACAAAGCTGCTCTGGTGGTGCCAGCACAAGCCATGGCCACACGTCCCCACAGCAGTGCTGAGTCGGGGGAAGCGATGCCCCGTGGTCACGCAGGTGGAACACAGCTCAGCACCCACCTCAGCCCTCCGGGCTCAAGGCCAACACCTTCCTCCACGGTCCTCGGTTGTAAAGGGGCAGAGTAGAAAACCTCACTAATGCAGCCCGGTGTGACTGTCCCCAGCAGCAAGCTTTGGGTACAGCAGCTACAAATGCCTCCAGGAAAAGGCTGTTCCCACTCCTTCTTCTGAGGAGATACTTCCACCCTCAGCACAGCCTGGACTTCAGGAACCTGCCAGCAGTGCTTGGGTTACAGCTTCCCCTCTGTAATTTCACCGCTTCACTCATAACCCTGTAACTGTATTCAGGGAGGGGAGAATCAACCCACCGATCTCTCCCGACCTATCACCCTTCTCCAGCAAGCCCATCAAGCGAAAGCTGTAGCTCCTGCCATGCCCCCCTGTGTGGCTTCGTCCCTTCGATCTGCTGCTAAGTCATTGCATTTCTCCACCCTTGAGCTCCTTCCTGGGATTCAGCCTGGCCCTCTCCCTCCCTGCCTTCCTCACCATGCCTCGGCCCCTGGGGAAAGATATTTATCAGCTTGCCCTCTCAGCTGCATGCTGAAAAAGGTCTCCTTTGCCCTCCCAGGTTCCACAGGCAGACCAATATTTATGTGCCGCAGTGCAAGTAAATAACGCGCATCCATTACAGCCTGCTCTGAGAATATCTTCAGCGGCCTAAATAATTTGGTAATCAATTAAGGCGGCCACCGAACTCAACACCACTCTCCTTCAGTAAATCAAGTGCTTGAGACCAGGATGCGGGTCGTGCAGCTGCTGCACCGCAGCAGGCACAGGGCTCAAGGTAAACCCTCACGAGCAGGACCCTCCTGACTGCAGGGCGGTTATAAGAAGTGTTATGTTCCTTAACACAACCAGAGCGCCGAAATAGCCGCAGCTCGGGCTGCGCACAGATGCACGTCTCTGTGCAAAACAACAGCACACAAAGGCTTTGCCAGGTGAAGCTTGGGAGAGGGATGTATCTCTGGGGTCCAGTGAAGCTGAGGAGAAGGTAGCAAGGAGGCAGGTGAGACATCCAGAACTGCCGAGGAAGGCTAAGCGCTGGCTGAGACAGTCTGAGCTACGAGGAATTGCTGAGTTTTCTCCTTGATTTATGCTGCGTTCAGGGGAGCAGGACTTTTTACACCCTTTGTGCAGACTGAACAGCACCACGGAAAGCCTGCGCTTCACCACCAGCTTCTCTCACCAATGGAGATCATGCTCCCCACCAATACGGACAACCAAGATTAAAAATGGTTAGCAACATCTTCAAACTACGAGTGGCCCAACAGCAGGAAGGATATGTGCGCACTGTGGGAAGCATAATGGCTCTGCTCATGGAGCTGTGCTGCTCAAAGCGATGCTGTCAAGACTGTAGAGTGGAGAAGATGACCAGCTGTCTTTCTGCTCACTCCTGTTAATGGTTTTATTGAATAGCACCTTTGGGACGAGACCATGCACTGCTGCCTGTGCTACGCCGGAGGGCATCCATGCTCTGTCTTGTTCACAGCTCCCTGACTTGTGAAGGAAGGCAGCAGTCCAAGCAGGACTGTGATCAACACTGGGTGCGATGGAGAAAGCTGCCATATCCCTGGCATTGCCCTTGCTTGCCCCGTGCTGCTCCTTCAGGCTTTACCCTCCTGATCCTTAGCCGGCCATCAGCTCAGAGTCTTGCTCTGAAGGAGCCTGACCCCACTGCCCCAGCTGCGGGGAACTCTCACAGGCAGAAGAGGGAAGCCCTTACCTGTTTTTCCTGAAGCGAATTGTGAAGACAAGAAAGAAGAGCGCTAACAGGACTCCTCCGGTCAGGAACAACCACACAACTCCCAGGAGCGCAGCAGAGAAGGACGGGGAGCTCCTCCCACTGTGGTCAGAAGATGTCTGGAGGAGACAAAAGGGATAAGAAGGAAGAGGATGCTGCTGGCATGGTCACTCCCATGGGTGCTCCTGCTCAGCCAGAAAGGACTCTCCCAAAAGGACATCTCCCAAACCCCTCCTCGTGAACAGTCACCCTGGCACTAAACCAGGACCCACTGGTAGGGCTAAGGAGATGCGTGTAGACAAGACATGTGCTCTGCCACTTGCTGAGCGCACAAGAAGAGAGGGCAGTACAGGAACCCTCTTCTTGTGGCCAACTAGCCAAATATGTAATGAAGCCACCACAAGTGACTCATAAACCTCAGGTAGCCTTGATTGTGGGAGAGGGGAATATGGGCAACGGTTCCCCACTGTCCTTCTCTGGAAAGAAACCTCTGGAGAAAGACCTCATAGTGCCCCAGTTTGTAGCGCACTTCTTGGGAAACTTTGGTAGGGCATCATTGGTAGCCGTTCCTGCCCTTACCCCTACATGCAGCAGATAACCAACCAGCCAGCTGACGTGACTTGGGAGCCAGCAGCAGAGCTGCCAGTTGGCGCAGAAAACACAGAAAAGGGAGTGGGACAGTGTTTTTCAGACGCGCTACGCAGCGACGCACCGAGCTGGGCTCCACCCGTCTCCCAGCTGGCTGGAAACTAGCTTGGTCCTGGGTAGACATCAGCTGAGAAGTGGCTTTTGAGAGACACTCCCAAAGCGAGTATGACGGAGGCACCTCTCTCCTCGCACACAAGCAACTTTATGAAAGGTCCATTTGAAAAAATTCTCTGCTATTATCTCCTTATTAACATAGGATGGATAAAATGCTCCTGCGTGAAACAAGAAACCTATTTCAGCTGCAGCTCTAAAACACTCCAGTATTTTTAACAGGGTGTGCACGTGTGCGTTTGTTCACACATACCATGTGTGCATGTTACGGACAAATCATTTTTTTTAAAAAAAAAATTCCTTTCTTAGGTATTCCAGTTCACCTGCAACCAATTTCTACTATTTTCCCAACGGCTGCCGCTGCCCCAAACTCCCAATTCTTCCTTAAAGATCTGAGCTGTTTCTGCTTCCAGCGTTGCCGCAAATAAATCTACAGGGAGAAGTAAGGTGGTTGTTTTGAGCTGATGCCTCGTCTCCCTCTTCCCCAGCCACGCTCCATCTCCTCTGGGCAAGCAAGAACAAGGCCCACCTTGGAGAATTAAAGCCAGCACATAATTCTTAAAACAAAAATGTGTCACCGCCACGCAAGCACAGCTGATCCGCGGGCTCGGGGCAGCTCACATGCTGGTGCCATGCTGGCCGCAGGGCTGCTGGGTAAGGCAAACCCCCGTCTGGGAGAGACAGACAGACAGCCCAGAGCTGATGCTGCCAGCGCTGCCACGTTCCGCTGGGATACAGCTGTGTGCACAGCTCAGCCCCACTTTGCAGCGGTGTGGAGGGATCCCTGGGGACATAGGCATCTCCCTCCTGCAAACTGCTTCCCACCTCCTCTTGCCTCTCCCCATCCTCTGGTGGGTCTTTTCAGCTCTCTGGGAAATGAAGACCACACCAGATGATGGAGATGGTCAGCCAGGTCAGTTCCCCACCCCTTACACCAGGACTCGCTGTGCAAAACCCCCACCATTTGGCACAAGTCAGGGCCGTCTTCCCACCTGCCTGAAGCTCAGAGGGGCTGACGAGGCTGCTCAGGGCTGGTACAAGGCTGTAACGCCATCCTATTTCTGCAGCCCACCTGGTCAAGCCCGTGGGTAACGCCTGGCAAGGGGGGCAGGGTGGATTCAGCATCCCGGGGCTCCCACACTTCACTCCCAGCTGCATCCACCAGCAGTATCTTTCCACCGCTGGCTGCTGCCAACAGTGTTACTGCACTCTCTTCCCAGCAACCACCCAGAACTCAGAAACACCCCTGTGGTCTCCATCGTTCCTTTCCCACCCCCTCCCGCCCCCGCCCAACACCTGGACCGCTGTTTCCCTGGATGTTGATGCTACTTGAAGTTGATGGAGCGCTTCATTTGCCACTGAGCAGAGTAAATCCTGGCCCTAGCAGGGGGAATATTAATTGTGAGGCAGCTGCCAGAGCCAGAGGAGCCAAGCAGCTTACGGTCTTCTAATTAAAGACCTGTAGTCATGCAGAAGGTGGTGGAGAGCCGAGCGGGCCAAGCCTCGCTGGTCCCTCCAGCAGCCTCACATGGAGCCAACTGCAACTAAGTGCATCCCAGTGTCATTTCTACTGGCTTAGTGGTGGTGGAGGAGGTACCATTTATTATAGATGATGACTTTTAATTAAGTCCTGCTGTATTCATATTTGAAAAGCACTTTGAAGTTCCAGGGGATGAGAAAGGTCAAGGGCAGAAGAGGCCATCCCAGGCCGCTGGCCGACACACGGGAGGGATGCTTGACACAACTTGGCTGTCGTGGCTGCTTCCTCATCTTCTGCCTAACTGCTGGGTGTCATCTAGGCAGGGCTTGTCTTGAAGGCCATGCCAGGAGGTGACAGCACGCAGCCTTTGGCTGGACCGGCACTGCTTGGTGGCCATGCCCCTCTGCTGTCCTCTCCATCCCTCCACCCAAATCCACTCTTGTGGAGCACACCTCATGCCCCAGCGTGCTCCCCCACCTCCGTACATACCACTGTGACAGTGCAGAGCTCATGCAGCGCCCGCTGCTGCTGCTCCTGGCTGCCAAAACTGGAGCTGCCATCACAGAGCTCAGAGCAGTTGAATCCCAGCTCCATAGCACATCCTTAGCCGTCATCCAGCCGTGCCTTTGCCCCTGCCGGAAGGATGAGGGTTGGCTTCCTTCAGCGAGAAGAAGCCTTTGGCATATGCCAGATCTCCCCCGGCTGGCAGCAGGGCGTAGGGAAGGGGTCGGGCAGCCCGAGGCCAAACTTACCCGAAGCAATGCGGTGCACATCCAGAGATGGGACGGGGAGCGCCCACCTCCCGGTGTCTCCCAGGGTGTCCTCTGCAGCGAGGCGAGTCAGCACAGGGTGCGGGTCCCCATGGAGCACGGTGGCATCCCGAGCCCTGCTATGCCACCCTGCAAACCAAACCACCACATGTCAGGGTCAGAGCAGCCCCGGGCCCCTACACCCCAGCTGTGGAGCCAAAACCGGGTGCCGTGCCGCTCTGAGCCGGAGCATGGCACCCCATCACCCCGAGCTCAGTGCAGCTTTTCTCTTCCAATACGTTTTCCCACACTGGTGCAATTTCAGGGCATATCTTTGCAGGACACCCCCTCACACACCGCCCTGGCAGCCACCGCCGCTTTCCTGGCACGGCCCCTTCTTCCAGCAGAAGACAACAACAAACAGCAACAAGTGTTGCTGTCGCCTAATGGGACCTAAGCCCCCGCCTGGGCACGCAGGGGAGGAACGCACTTGAATAACATGCGTACCAAAGGGTTTCGGCTGGCTCAGCCCAAGCGGCAACCTGGCTAGCTGAGGAGCGGGCTGTTTATTAAGGAGATTTAAAAGCCTGGCACCTCTGTGCTCCCCATCCCTCGCGGCGCTCCGGCTGCCAGGCATTGTCCCTGCCTGCGCCCGCTCCCCTCGCACTACCTTTGCCTCTGTTCCCTCTTTCGTTTCTCTTTTTGGTGGGGATTTTAATAGGCCCTCATTACCATTTTAGACATGAGGTCATACTTATCCTCAAGCATCCTTACCCAATTACCATTGTCACCGATTTTAATTAGCTTCCAGCGCACGACCATAAGCAAGTCTCCCGTCGTTAGCAGCTGGGGAGGAAGCGCAATAGCTCACTCCCTATTTGCTCCTAACAACAGGTGGTAGGAAAAAAATCATCCATATCGTGCTCCTTGGGGATGCTTCCCGGACGAGCATCCCCTGCGCTCACACCCTGCGCCTAGCCGCTGCTCCATCCTTCCCTGCCACTTCTCCCAAGCCCCGCTCCTCCCAAGTCCTTTCTTTGGAAAAACACCCATCATTACGTGAGCAAAGAAAGAGTAAATTTAAAACAAAGTGTGGTCACCAGGACCTGGTGTGAAACTTGCTCTTCTTCACGGAAGAAAATCAGGATTCAAATGCCAGAAAAGCTATGGGTGTCATTCTCAGTTCATGTAAACTGATTTCCAGCTTTAGAATTTTTTCAGCTTACAAGTCCCAGCCCGAAAACTTCAGGGCCAGCAGGCCATGTGTCCAAAACAAACAGAGCCACCTCTGAAGCAACAACCCCAACTCTCCTGCTGGCAGAAGCCCTGACGGACTCTGGGTCTGGACACTGTCCTGCACGCAACAGGACTGCCCCCAGCACGAGATCAGCTCACTGCATCGTACAAGCTCAATATCACACATTACCCAGACCTATGAATTTACAAGCATGATAGAGGGTTTTTTTTTCCCAAGACCGCTGGTGCAAGCCAGCTCCATCAAACCTCCCTCTATGTATGTTGCAGCAAACCGTGGTTGTGTTTCCTCCACAGCAGGACTACTCTCTGGAGGTTTCCATGCCCTTCATCACTCAGGCTGAGAGATCGGAGTACAGGAGATACCCAGCTGCTGCAGCAAACCCCAGGTATTGCGACAACGGTAGAAGGGCAATGGATAGGAGGAGACAGGTGAACAGTTCAGGGATAACACTGGTAAATGAGATTGTGTGGAGGGGCTGCGTGTGTGACTGGAGATGGGGGGTAGGATGGGGCACTGAACCTTTGATGCTGAGAAGACCTGTAGGCATGCATTGCCCAGCCTCCCAAAGTGCTCAACTCCTCCCCAGGCCCCCAGGTGTGTTTAGGGACAAGAGGTCTCTCTACAACCCCCTGTAACCTCCTGTTGTGTCAGAGGGAGACCCTACCTGCCAGGTGGACCACTACCAAGGCTGGCAGGGCTGCTTCCTGGCCGAGCATCCCCTGTGCTCACACCCTGCGCCTGGCCGGTGCTCCATCCATCCGTGCCAGCAGGCATGGCCCTCTCATGGCTCACACATGGAGATGTTTCCACAAGGAGCATCAGTTCAGCCCTCACCCCCCCGGGAAGCCACCCCTCGGTGGAAGACAGGAGCCCCTTGGGGTCCCCCCAGCCCCCACCCCGCTATTCCGCAAACAGCTCCCGTGACACATTGATAACAAGGCGAGGCCAATTAGCACTTATTAGTATGCAACAAAGCTAGTACTAGTGTGGTTGTCATGAAAGGCAGCAGGCATTTCCAGCCTGGCTCCTGCATCTCGTGAGAGCTGGCAGGAATGGTGCTCCACGGCCTGGAGAGCATCTGAGGGGAACTGGTGCTGCAGGGGGGTCACTGCCCTTCAGGGTGAGACTGGGCGATGGTTGAGGGGACAGATAGCAACATGGGTAAGAAAATACATCCTTAAAATGCGAGGGTCTCTCAAGGGCAGAGACTTGCGGGATTTTGGGGGGGATGTTGCTTTTTCTTTTAAGGCCAAAATGCCCAACAATTCTGGTGGATCACTTCCAGAGCAGAATCACAGAATGGTTTGGGTTGGAAAGGACATTTGAAGAACATCTAGCCCAACAGTCCTGCTGTGGACAAGGACATCTTTCACTAGATCAGGTTGCTAAAGGCCCCATCCAACCTGACCTTGAACATTCCCAGGGATGGGGCATCTACTATTTCTCTGGGCAACGTGGTCCATCCAGTGCCTCACCATCCTCATGGTAAAAAATTTCTTCCTCACATCCAACCCAAATCTACCCTCTTTCAGTTTAAAACTTGCCTCTTGTCCTGTCACTACAGGCCTTTGGAAAAAGCCCTCTCTGTCTTATAAGCCCCCTTTAAGTACTGAAAGGCCACAATAAGGTCTCCCCGGAACCTTCTGTTCTCCAGGCCGAACACCCCAACTCTCCCGGCCTGTCTTCATAGGAGAGGTGCTCCAGCCCTCTGATCATCTTCATGGCCTTCCTCTGTACCCGCTCCAACAGGGCCACGTTATTCCTATGTTGGGTGCTCCAGAGCTGGCCACAGTGCTCCAGGTGGGGTCTCACGAGAGCAGAGTAGCGGGGCAGAATCACCTCCCTCGACCTGCTGGCCATGCTGCTTTGGATCCAGCCCAGGATGCGGTTGGATTTCTGGGTTGTCAGTGCACATTGCCGTCTCACATCCAATTTTTTGTATCCCCAAGATATTCTGCGCAGGGCTGCTCTCAATCCCTTCATCACCCAAGAGGAGTTAGTTCTCACTTTCTGTGTTTGTCACTCCAGAAACATTAGGCTCCCTTTTGGGTAATTATAGAAGAAAATTTAGCTCCTAGAAAGAGGAAAGGCTGAAGGCATTAACACCTCCTTGTGCTCCTGTTAGTCTGAACATCACAGAGGGAAAAGGGAAGCCAGAGAGTGATGCCAACTGTGAGTGGAATTTATTGCCATTTGATTTTCAAACAACAGACCCTGCTCTGGCAGGGGAGTTGGACTAGATGATCTCCAGAGGTCCCTTCCAATGCTGACCTTTCTGTGATTCTGTGACATGAGGGAACACCACGAGAGCAGTTTCTGACAGCCTGCACACCCCATGGGAGCAGTCACAGCATTGGGTGAAGTAAAGCCCTTGCTCAGCCTGCTGGCTCTGCTTGCCTTGCTCTCCTCCTCTTGCTGCCCTTGGTCTCTGTGGTATTACACCCATTACATGGTTGGGTCATAGTGGCTAGTATTTGGCCGTGGCTGAACATCAGCGTGCACCTGGACGTGATCCAACACGCCTGAAGTTGATAGGAAACAAGTGACTGGACCACATGAGAAATACTAGCACCGTCATCTTCTAACGTAAAAAGGAAGCACTGACTGTTAAAACAATATTTGGATAAAAGCAATTTGCAGTCATCTCAATGGTTGATCTTCAGGGCTAGAAAACCTGTTTCTTTAGATACTTCAAGACCCAGGATTACCTGTCTACCAATGCTGAGCAACTGGAGACTAATGCATAAATACCCCACAAAAAAGATGCAGTTGATGACGTCTAAATGCACATCTGGACTTTCTCAAAGTTTCTTCTTCCCTTCAAAACCTTTCTTTTGAAACAGCAGAGGAAAAAAAAGCTTAAAGAAGCCGAAAAACTGATGCAGCGTGTACGGGCCCAGAGCAGGCAGAACAAACATTTCACCCCAACCGGTTCCTTTTGATCTAGCGTTGAAAGAGAGACTTCTTCCCAAAGAATAAGGTGATGTCACAGCTCGGTGAATCAAAAGGCAGAAAGCCGAAAACATCAAATCACAGACAACAGAACAATTGCATTCAGAAATGTGCCAGTTTTCATGAGCCCTGCAATCCTGCCTGGTCACATCAGCCCCAACAGTGAAATGGCACATGCACACCTCTGTGAGGGAAGAGCAGAGCACATCTGGAAAAGCACATCTGTTGGGAAGAACCTCTTGGGAAGGTGGCTGTGTGGCCAGCTGCAACCTGTGGCTTTGCCGTATGCCAGAGAAACAGAGAAGAGCAACCAGGGTGCAAGGAGCAATGTGTGGAGAGCAGAGCTGCTTCTGCTCCTCCCTTGGGGGGAGCAGGAGGACCTTGGCTCACCCATGGCAGGTCTGTGCTGCTATTACCGCTGCTGATCGGAGATGGATGTCTGCTGGTGGGGACCAGCCCCAGCTCGACAGGACATCGAGCCGCACACTTCAAATGACAGGTCGTCCAGATAACTGTTCGAGCAAGATGAGTGACATGAGATGGGGTTTTGCAATTCAGAAAATGCTGGTACTTCTGAGACAGGCTCCTGTTTTTCCCTTCTGCTCTTCTTGTCCAACAAGATCCCTTCTTGTTTGACCTGAGAAACCTGCAATATTGCCAACCCCAAGGTGATCAAAAAATCACAAGCTAGACTTACTGCAATACCACCCCCCCCCGCCAATGGAGCTAGTTAAAAATCATGACTTAAAACGCACAGCGTAGCTGAAGCTTATTTTTAATTTATATTTAAAACTTCAGCATCTGAGTTTTCACACTTTCCCCTGCAAACACAAAAGGAAAGAGAAAGAAAACCAAGAAACTCTGCTCATCACGTAATCCTAAAACCTGGGTTACAAAGCCTCAGTCCCAAGGAAAACCAGGGATCTGCAAAGCCATCACCCTACTTCTCAGGGATTATGCTGTGCTCTTGCTCCATCCTGCTCTTGCCCCTGGGATTTCCAGAGGCACCTCCAGGCTTCTCGGATATCTTCATCCCCAGCAGACAGACAACTAGCTCACTGCACAGCCACATGACGGGTCACGTCACAGGGCCCAGATCGGTCCCTCTTCCCACCCAGGCAGTGTACTTGGCTCTGCTCCCGCTCTGTGACCCACACCCAGGGTATGGGTCAAAACCACGAGGAGCTGCAGGACCTTGCTACACGCAGGAGATGCTGGACAAGCTGCTTCTGTCTCCCAGCACACAGGGAGCTCACCAGGTGACTCTGAGACCTGAAATTCCACGTTGCCTGAAGCTAGCTGCAATTTTGAAGCCTCCTATCCATTTCTGATAGCATCTGCCATGATCATGAAGGCAATCGCTTCTAAACGCCAATCTTACCAATCACCCCAGCGCTGCGTGTCTGTCCACTGTAGGTCCCTCAGCTCAGGACGATGGCACCAGGCTGGCACATCTAGCTCTGTGTCTAGTCCTTTTAACTTTTTAAATACAGGTTAAATACCCACCCAGCTCTTTTTAGTTCTGTGGTTCATGTTTTGAATTTAAAGAAACCTCCATGCAAAAAAAAGTCATGACTTTTTTGAACCACCATGTGGTCCTGCTAGGAGCCAACTCACTAATCTCCCACCAGGGACCTGAGAAGACTTTTAACTCTCTAATTGCTATACAATGACAGGCATGTGAGAAATAGAGACAGACTAGATTGCAAATGCTCAAAGAAAGGAAAACTGGGAGGAAATACTGAGAGCTTGTAGCAAATGGGATCAACATGACCAGAGCTGATGGGGAGGTGAGCCAAACGCCTGGAGCTGCAGCTGAGCAACTCTGTGACACCCAGAGACCCGAGCCCTCCCACGTGCCTGGCTGCAGCAGCAGACGAGCAGCACGTGGACGAAATGAGCATAAACCTCCAGGTTTCTGCTTCTCTGAATCGGCTGGAAGCCCAGGCGTTGGGACCTCACCACCCATCGTCCTGAACTCATCCCCACTTGCGCTGGGCAGGCGGGCATGGCTCCCTGCACACAGTGCCCAGCCGCAGCAGGAAACAGCTAGAAACCCCACAGAAAGCTCCTTCCCACCAAATTTGAGCGGCACTGTTGGTACCCCCAGGTGGAAGCCCAACTTTCTGCACTGAACGAAAGGGGTGGTGGGATTTCTGCTGCAAGACAGCAGCCTCATCACTCGGGGCTAAGGCGGGCACAGCTCCCACACCAGAAATGGGGCAGAGGACATGCCCCAAGCCAAGCTCTGAGAAGATGCAGTGGTGCTCCTCAGCCCTTTCCCATGCCCAAGCCTCTGCCCCCCAGGTGGAGGCTGTGATGTGTTAACGCCCCAGCAGCCACGCCGCATGAAGAATGGGGCCAAGCACAGGTTTTCACCACTTTGGGCAAAATCTTGGGGTTTCATTATTCCATAACAACTTCATCAATCATTTCATTTATTAGTGGGAAACCACACCCATAAATGCTGTTCTGCCGCCACAGGGCAACCTCCCCGTTCGTCCCCAAGCCCCGGCCCAGGAGGGTCCCCATCCAAAGCGTCAGGCACGTGGCGGATAACCCAAAAGTGGGGCAGCAGGGGCTGCCCCTCCAGAAACACACGGCCATTTCCCTGCT
>NW_009647236.1:1280686-1283116 GCF_000708025.1 Charadrius vociferus | reverse complement strand
AAGAGGCGGAAACAGCCCCAGCTGGTTGCAGGACCAACCTTCACGGACACCATGCCCTGTGCCCACAGAAAGGGGGCAGCCACTGTGGGGGAAGCAGCGAGCCCCCGTCTGCAAGGCTGGTCAATCCTGGATCCCTGCCAGGGGTCACTCCTGCACCCCTGCCCCAGGGAGGCCGGCACCTTGTCCCAGGACAAGGATGCTGCAGGACACTGTTGGCCGTGTGACGCTTGCACTTGCCCAGCAGGATGCTGATTCAAGGCACCATGGCAGCGTTTCGGCGCGGCAGTAACAGGTCTCAGTGCTCAGAAACTGGGGTCCCTGACCATCCACATTGCCTCTGTCGCCTATATGGTCCTCTCCTGCTTCCCTCTGGCCGTGGACATGACCTTCTTCAAAAACCTGCCTTTTCCCAGGCCATTCCCATCACAGAATCACAGAATTTTCAGAGTTGGAAGGGACCTCTAGAGATCATCTAGTCCAACTCCCCTGCTAAAGCAGGATTGCCTAGAGCACATTACTCAGGACTGCATCCAGGCGGGTTTTGAAAATCTCCAGAGAAGGAGACTCCACAACCTCCCTGGGCAGCCTGTGCCAGTGCTCTGAATCAAATACCGCTGCTTCCCACATTGTGTGTGCACCTCGATACACTGCTTTGAGGCACGGCTCAGCCCCGAGCACCACTGAAAGCTCCAGCACCCCTCATACCGGCAGCTCCCTCTGCCTTCGGGGTGTTTGCACCAGCCTGACAAACTCCAACGGGCTAAACAGCTTTATGGGGAGGCACAGCCTGCATTTTTTTTCTCTCTGTACCATCTTTAGAGAGCCACCATGATTTAGAGGTTAAAAAGCCTGATGATTTAGTATTTCAATTTACAAGTGAGATCTACCTTGTGGTTGGGGTGTGTATGACTTAATTAAAAAGCAGAGATTCACCCCCACCGAAGCTGATCGCTGCTGAGCTATCAGATGCAGAGGCGGAAGAGGCCGCACAGGGGATATTTTCATACAGTTACATTTCAGATGGAGCCTGTGCCCTCAAGAGCTCTCCCTTTCCAGGGCTGGCAGAAAGCTCGAGCCGCTCCTTCGCGCAATCAGACACCTGCCCCTCACAGCCTTGGCAGCACCAGCACACCCGTGTTTTCACAAGCAGGGCTACGATGGCCAGGCTGCAAAGCAAGACAGCCACAAGCACGGGGACAGCTGCTAACCCTAACAAGATTGGCATCTTAATTTTTCCTTTTTTTTTATCTTTTAAATCAGGCAGGATTTTGGAAATCAAGCGGCACATTTTTGTCCCCAAAAAGAAAAGGCAGAGCAGAGCATCGCAGCTCTTTCACCTTGCCTCTGCTGACCGAACAGCTTGATTTAATTCAAGGCTCTGAAAGCCGGAGGTGTCCACAGCTCATCTGTCTCACCTCTTGGGTACCACAGGCTGCCAAACGGCACCCAGTGGTCCCCCGCTCAGGCTGCTTGTCCCTTTGCTGGGTGAAAGCAAGCGTCCCGTCAAGGGACAGGGCCACATCAAAGTTTCCACGAGGTCTGCCAGCCAGGGCTCCCCGCAGACGGTGGTGAGGCTCGCTCAGGGGTTGAGAAGGTGCAGCTCCAGAACTGGAGGCACGACCGATTCTGGGCAGAAAGCGCTACTCGTAAACTGTGCAAGTACAGGGGTCTGCAACAAGAGAGGGATACTCAATGCCCCGGCACCAGGCGGGTGAGGCGATGTGGCAGATACATCAAGGATGCATAAGAAATGCCAGCTGCAACTCAACACTGACAGCTCCTGGTTACCGGGGATCCGGTTTCCTCGGCCTCCTCCCTGCCCTTCTCAGGCTGCAGAGCACCTGTGGGGCAGCGGAAAATCCAGGCCAGGGTGAGGGCTCCATAAGCCGCCCTCCCGGAGACATGCCCGAGCCCCGGGGTGCTGCGTGATGCTCAACTCTGGCAGCCGAGGAGGAGCAAACGCACTGGATCCTGGAGTGCTTCCCGGGGGGCTCTCACCCCTAGCAAGCTGGGGCAGGACCATGGATCCAGCACCGAAGGGGCACACGGGTCCCTCTCTCCCTCTTCCCCAAGGGGGTAGGTTGCAACCTTTCTTCCCCCCTCCCAAATTAAACTCCGCAATGCACGTGGTTTGCTCAAGTAGCAGCACTTTCTTTGGAACGAACTAACCAGTGCTGCAACTTCACATCGTTGCATCCTGCAAGACGGCCCGTTTCTATCACAAAGTGCCGGCCGGCTCCCACTCCCACAGCCGGCTCCCACTCCCACTCCCCATAGCCAGCTCCCATGGCGCTGCTTAGACTGTTTTGGATGGCGTTTTCTAGAGAGCTACAAAACACCGGCACAAGTCCTACCACCATTTCGACGACCGGGCTGTACTCTAGGCACCCGCAAACCAGCAACGCCTCACCCCCCCCCCACCCCCCCAAA
>NW_009647236.1:1267912-1280175 GCF_000708025.1 Charadrius vociferus | reverse complement strand
GGCGGGCGGCGGGGAGGGGCCGGGGCGGCCGCGCTCCTCCCGCCCGCCCCGCAGCTCCGGGACCCGTTTCCATCGGACCCGGGACAAAACTTTTCGGGGGAGAGAGCGGGAAAACCGGGGGTGTCCCGGCGGGGTTGGACCCCGCTTCACGCCGGCGCCTTCTCCCCCTGGTTGTCATCGCAGTGTCACCCCCTCTCCGAAACACACACCCCCCCTCCCTCCCCCAGAGCTGGGGACCCCACCAGCATAGCCCACCACCCCTCCAGCCCCCATCTGACCTGACCCCGAACGCCAGGTCCCGTTAGCCCCACGGTCCGTCCCGCTGGCCCAGGGCAATGCCCATCGCCTGTGCCTGCCCCGCTGCTGCAGATGGGGATGTGGCCCGGCCGGTAATAAGCCGTCTCTCTTGGGCCCTGCCTGCAGCTGAGGCAGCACAAAAACCCCACGACTGCGGCAAAACCGGCCGGAGGAGGTGAGCAAACACGAGGGCGGCCAGCCTGCGCTCTGCGACCTGCTTGCGCAGCCCCATGGCTAGTGGTAGCCAACGTGACTACTGCAATAGGTATGCCTGTGTGAGCAACACTCAGTGTCATGTGGACAGACCCACCACCTCTCTGAGCATCCCTGTGCCGCTCATTTCCCTCTGCTGCCTCCCACGGCCCTGACGTCCTCATTAACTTCTTGCTCTCTCCCTGCAAGACATCCACTCAATTTTACTGGATTTTCTTCCCCATTTCTGAAAGCCAAAAGCTCTGCTCCAGCACTGAGGTTTCTCTCCCAGCCCTCAGCAAAGTGCTAGGTGCTACTGGAAAGGGTTGTTTGCAGAAAGGCGTAAGGCCATGCAGGTTTTCTCTCTTTATACGCTTCTGTTTACCTCATTATCTGACTCTGCCAGGCCTTGGCATGAACAGTGCTAATTTTTCACTCCTGCCTATTCCCAAACTTGCAGAGCTGTGGACCAGACACAGCATGAGCCCAAAAGGGAACGGTGAGGTTTGTGCAGCCCTGTTAGGCACGCTGTCCGAAACACACGGACCCATTAGTTCCCCAGCCCGGTAAAAGCATCCAGTTTGCAGCCACTGGTTCTGGCAGCAGCTCCAGTACTCTCCCTTTTACTAGGTTGGACTGACGACCCAGATGAGAGAGTGGGGAAGCTGCAGTAGGACCGCTCCTCTCCCTTTTCCCATCCTCTTCCGAGGGAAAATATGGAGAGATGTGCCCTTCGCCAGGGAGTCCAGCATGTCGTCCTCTGGAAAGCATTTTCCAGGCTGGCACTAATGGGTGATGAAGGCAGATGTGTCAGGGCTTAGTCCTGGACCTCGAGCTGCTGGTGGGGTGGAGGGTCATGTCCAGAGCAGGTGAAGGAGCTTTCTTACTACCACATTCAAAAGAGAATGAAAAAGCCCCTTGAGAGACCAAGGTCCACCCCTGGTGGCCAGCAGTCTGCAAGCTGGAGGCCCTCATGTGGATTAAATCTGTATTTTGGCACTGGAAGCAGCACCCTGATTTGCAGAGCCACAGAGGATCTGCAGCTCACAGTGGCTGTGATGAAGGTTCCCTGTATCTCAATATCTCTGGAAATCTGATCTCTTTTAAAACATGCAGGCTCTTAGACTGGACTTACCAATCTGGTCTCTGTGTAAAACCGGGATCATAAACCGAAATGTCTCACAGCGGGGAGGGAGGGGAGAGGAGCAGGAGCCTGACTGTTCGCACAGGAACAGGAGCTAAGTGCCTTATTTCTGGTTCCTCCCAACGCTAACAGAAAGCGCTTGTGTTGCCCCACTGACTCACACTTATTACTAAGCTCCTTGCAGACAGTGATAACAAGAAATCCCCGCTTTGTGCATGCTTAGTTTTTGCTCCTGGGTTTAGCTCTCAAAAAAAAATCAAAGCTCTGGAGGGTATTGACATTTCCACGGCAACAGATACAGACGTGTGCACGTGTTTCACCTCTTATTCCTCACCCATCAGAAGCGGGACTGTGACCTCAACCCAGCAAGCTCTGCAGCCTTCCAAGGGCTGGGGTGTCCCTCTGTGGTTGTCACTTGGTGTTGTCAAACAACATGCACCCACAGCCAGGATGTTAGGGACACTGGGAAAATGCCCGGGTGTTTTGGCTGGAGGCAAGAAAGCACGTGCTGCACTACAGGTACACACCGAGGAAGGATTTGTGCTGCTGGGCAGGCAGGAACAGGGGTCTGGAGAGGCACATGTGAGGGCAGAAAGCCCATAATTAAGGTGAGTTTTGTTATGATCTCTGAAGGGATGAGGCTCCTTTCGCCCCAAAGGATCCCACTGTGCCTAGAGAGCAGTAAGTAATCCTGTGTTGGGAACATGTTGCCCCACATCAGGGTATAACTGGAGCCCAGCAGCGGCACGGCTCAGCCTGAGGCTGGGTCCTAGGAAGGGAAAGCAAAAGGTGAACTTCATTGAAAGAGCCGGGGAAGGCAGGACACAGTTTGGTCCATCTGTCTTCTACACGTCAGCTTGGCTTGTTCTCCACTCTTTTTAAACACTGTATTGAAAGCTTAGACCGCAGTGCTACCCGGAGGGGCTTCAGCATCCATCACAACACTGCCCAGCAGGGAGGATAAACCGCCTGCTCGCAGCTCTTCACTGCTCCTCTGGCTCTTCATCCCCAGCACCTCGGTCATCCTTGCTCCTTGCACGGAGCTATTTACACATTACACCTGCTTTTTGGGAGTTGGGTCCATCCGAGACACAGCGCTTCCTTTCGGAGGTACGGCCCGTGTCATTTGCTCCAAGGTGCTTTCAATGATTTTATATTTACTTCCAGTTTACTGTTGAAAAACATGGGCCTCGAGCTGATTTTTGTGCAATGAGACCCCCTACTTGCCAATTGTTTGCAGTAACACCTCTCTTCTGGGGTCTGGCGAGTAGCGGGGTTTCCACCCATTTAACACCTCTGCGTTGTCCACCCTCAGGAGTTCACATTCAATCAGTGTCACACAGAGCAACATCAAACCCGGCCTCTATTTTAACTGTGCCTTTTGGTCATCTGCTAAATTCTTCTAAAGCAACTCACTTTTCAGTCAAATTTCACTAAGTTGTCTAAGTTTTCTTGAGGATGAATTATAATTTGTATTTTCATCAGGTTGGGGAAGGTTAGTCTCTTGAAAATCCTAATTCATATATGACTACCTATGATTGTCCTGACTTTGCTCACGTTTATTGTAATGAGGCAACTAACTGCTGGTAGCTCAGTGACAAATTCTTCTTTATCTATCACCACAATCTGAAAGGGAGACAGCATGTGCTGGCTGGATGCATCTTCTGCTGGGAAATTGTCATCCAGCACACCCAGAAACTCTCATGAGACTTGGCTCTGGCCCTGCAGGCAATCTCCCCAGATGCGTCCTAGAATTAAATTCTCCATGCAAATATGGTTTTCTTTTCACACGTTGCAAATAAGCCTGTAGAGAGACATCCGTCCTGGGCCTCGTTTGATGAGGTAGTCGGTTATACACACAGGTGTACACAGAGCACTCCCTCTTGGGCTTTACTAATTAGCACGTTGATCTACATACAGTCTGCTCTGAGTTACTCCTCATTCTAAAACAGGTAATGTTGCCATTAGCACAAAGCACCATCCTTATCTCTTTTACTCTCTACCTCCTTTCTCAGCATGCTGTAGCCAAGCGTTGTAATATCTCCGTTAAAGAAAGCATCTGGCCAGACTTAGGCAATATCAGTTTCATCCAATTCATTCTTAGAAGTGAAACTTTTTCCACTTTTCCCTCTTATTGGTGAAGTTTCTTATTCTGGAATTTAAACAACTTGGTTTTTTTCTTCTTTTCACATACACACCCTGCTTAGTCCATGGTCCCTTGAGTTTAAACTGTTGAAGCTTTTGCCCATTTGAAGATCTTCTCTGCAAGGGTGGTTCAAAATATCCTGCTTTCACAGTCCAGGCCGTGAGGCTGGGCGCTAGGTTTTGGACAGGCAGGCCATCCCGTAGCACCGCTCCATGCCCATGGACCAGGACTGAGTGCTCCATGCAACACAGCCCCTCAGCAAACACCAGCCATTGCTTCAACCTCCGGGAGCTTTTGTCCTCTCCTCCAGCTCGCAGGAACAGGACCTTGGAGTTGATCACTTGGACTTTCTTCTCCTTTTCTGAAGTTCCTGAATTCTTGAATAATCTCTTTTTATTCCTACAGCATCCTGTTGGCTTTGGGACCCTTCCTAACTGGCCTGTTCTTAACTCCTCTTCATTCTCCTTAACAGAAGCTACCCATTACAATTGCTTGCCTTGTTAAGGCAACTGGGGTCATGTGTGGACCACTCTTGCAAATTGAGTCAAAGAGCTGCACTTGGGGAGGTTCCTACTGCTTGCTCCATTCCTCCCAATACATCCTGGAAGACTGTCCATTCAGATGGTCCAATCTCTGCCAGGAGAGGTTAGGTGCAGCCAAGGACAGAAGCATGGACCTCATCACATTTCCTCTCAAACCTATTTTCTATGAACTGCTTTAGGATGACTTTGGTGAGTTACCACTCCTGCCGCAGCAAATCATTAGCCCAGCTGGCGCTGCTCTATCCAGTGCAAGGGAAAAAAAATGCACATTTTCTGTAACACATGGCCCTGCATCTTCCCAGAATTGAAATAATCTCTCAGGAAGATGATCTCACTATCTTTGTATGGTTGGTGTGGACCCCACTGTTGCTCCGTGAACAAGCCAAGATCTTAGGAGTGATCCAGGTGAGGACAGAAATAGGCAACGGTGGGGAGAACCTGAGGGATCCAAGGAAAGACTTGAAGAATGTGGTGGAAGAAAAGTACCTACTAGTGGCATGAGACCCACATCCCCTTGTAAGCAAAAGCTGTGGCACTTAGAACACATCTAGGGCAGGAACATCAACTCCAGCGTGGTTTCCACCTGGCTCAGAATTGAAGCTCACTCCCACCAGTGAAAACTGGTTTGCTAGCAACACCCTACTCACCCTGCCTGTCTCTTATGCAAAGTAAGGCTAATCCAAGATTCACCTGACAGGGGGTCAGAAAGTCAGAGAAGGCTTGGGCCTGAGACATGACCTCCTTCCAGCCACTGTTAGGCTGGTTCTCCGTGAGAAATGAGCTGGTGCTCGATGCTAGTGGGAATGCTGCTGTACTTTAACTCTCCCTGATCCTTTCTGCACCACCCATTAAGCAGACCCATTGGGTGTTAAAAGCTCTCTGCAAAGGCTTTCTGCACCCCACCAGTGGCAATGCTGGATGGGGATCGGCCCACCTGCAGACAGGGCAGAGGTGCTGGATCTGCTGTGAGAGCAGGGCAGTGGGATGGAGCAAATCCTCCATCCGATGTGGGAGAGAGGTTGCCAACCTTTTGTAAGTTGGTTTCCCACACGCTTTCTAATTATTATTTATTTGGGATGGCATCAAGAGGAAAACATGAGGTTATGAATTAGGTACTGTGTCATGGAAAAGGGAGCCAGGGTAGGGTTTCTGAGAAACCTGCAACTCTATGCCGCAATGTGTAGCTGGTGTGTGAGGAAATTGAGGGAGGCTGTGACCAAGCTTTCTGGTGGAGGAAGCACCGAGCACCTATCTGGCTCCAGCAAACAAGGATATTTGTACAGATTTGGTCCCAGGACTCTGAGACAAACAATTGCCTCAACTTTGATGAGATCCTCCCCAACCAGTTAGGACCATTCCCATTTTTACAGTGATATCCTAAGGGAATGAGGCTTACTCAGTGCACACGTTTGCCTGTCCGGCATCCCCTCTTCACCAACAATTTTTAAACCACCTGGCAAATTGCAACAAATTTAACAGTGGGTTGGGATCTCCAAGCTATCAAGTTGCTCCAGTGGATTGTCAGAGGAGAAAGAAACACGGTGAATCATTCCCTTTCCCAACTCAGGGAAGGAGAATGTGCACAGCTTTTATTAGACGTCAGCAAGTTTTTCTCACAGGGATGGGATCAGGCAGAATCACACCTTATGGCAAATGAGAGGGTCTGCTGGTGGGAAGATGGGGCATCCTTGACTGAACTGCCCACAGAATGACATGTTTTCTTCACCATAATATAGAAGGTGGGGAAAAAGCCCTGAAGAACCAAGTGGTTTTCTGCTTGTTGTTTTTCTACTTGTATTTTCCGTTGGAAACTTGGTTTTCATCGATCCGCATTTTTGGTGAATGAATGACTAACGTCCTCCAAGATTAGATGGTGCTTCAGTGAAAGACCATGTCTGGGTGCCAAACTTCGGAAGACTGCAGAGGACAGAGCTCCGGAGGGATCCAGCCGGGGTTTGCCCCAGCCCAAGCGTATGCTGACACAGGATAGCAGGAGTTTAGCTAATTTTAGGTAGGGGACTGGTCATGCCAGACGCAGTCAATAAGCCTGCCCGCTCTTTCCTTTCATACTGAGTCTCAGTGGAGGATTTTTATTAAAGGCTTAGCATGACCTGGAACCCAGGAGAAACATTCAGCCTCTTTGATGCTAATCTGAACCACCAAACCTTTTAAGGTTCACTTAGCCCTGCCAGCACCACCCAACCCCAGCAGTGATTAGTGGTCTCCTGGGTGGTATCTCAGCCTCTTAGGATTTGACAGGGAAACAATAAAGTCTGCAGTGGAGCCGAGTTTCAGCTGTGCCCGTCTGCTAAATAACAGGTGGTAAATGATAGTTTCCTTCAATTGTAGCTGTTCGTGACTACTCATGAAGTCATATAATGATCTCACCTCAGTTATTCACCATGTTCTTTCTTCTACCTGGCACAGTGAAGATGTTTTTCTTTCTAACAATAGAGAATAAAAACAAAAACAAAAGCCTTTCTATTAATGCAGCTCTAACGCACATCCAACACACAACAGAAGCATCCCTTGTTTCTGGCTCTAGCTGCCACATCTGAAGCATTTTTCCTTATAAGAGTTGGAAAGACAGGCTGCCACCTTCCTTTTAAGGTGGTCCCTTGTCATAGCAGAGGCCTGGGACTTGTCTCCCTGGCTGCTAAGCACTCTGCTGCCAGGCAAGGACAGCACATCCCTGTTTCCAGATCTTCACAGTCAAGGCAAACACTTGCTCATGGCAGTCCTTAGAGACAAAGACCAAGACTTCAGTCTGAACCTGAGTTTGACAAGCACACGGAGCAGAGGGAGATGTTCACTGCTCAGAGTTTGCTCCCAAGGCTGGTGGGAGCATGTTGAATGAGAAGTTTTCCATGTCCATCAGAGTTGGCTCTCAGGTGAATGGGCCACCCTGGAGCAGAGACCAGCAGGCTGTATCCCTACCCATCCCCATGGGGACAGCCATGGTGTGCTGGGGATCAGAGATGGAAGGAGGTGTAGAAACACCTAGAAAGGCTCACTAGAAGGAAGAAGGGGAGACAAGAAGAAGCAAGGACAGAAGGAAGAAAGGCCACCAACCACTTGCACAAGCACTGTGGAAAAGCATGTCCATGCAGGTGGGGATCCTTGGCAGTGGATGTATGCGGTGGCTGCCAGAGGAGGGACTGCAATATGAGGAATGGAAAGGAAAAGGAGTATGATGGGGTCATGGAAAAATCCTTATGCAAAAGACAGGAAAAATGGGAGAAGAAAGGGGTCCCGTGTGGAGGCAAATGGGAGTAGAGGTAAGTTAGTAAGGCTGAAGAGCTGAATCAATCTGCTGAATCAACACGAAGCCCCGGCTTTCACAAGTGGTGTTGACTTCAGTGACAAAGACAGAACAGGTTATGAGAAACGGGGGTCAGGAAATGGAAGTTACCACCATCTACATAATACCAAGAATAATTTAGTAAACTTGAGTTCAGGGAAGGAACTGGGGCAGGTGGGAAAGTACAAAGAGGACTAGTATCTCTGAAGGAACTGCCAGG
Source organism: Charadrius vociferus (assembly GCF_000708025.1). Lineage (NCBI taxonomy): Eukaryota > Metazoa > Chordata > Aves > Charadriiformes > Charadriidae > Charadrius > Charadrius vociferus. The sequence goes on along the minus strand of NW_009647236.1, from coordinate 1,272,333 downwards.
TGCCTGGCAGCAAATATCTCTAAGAAATCCGCTAAGTCAGGAGAAGATCAGTATGCCCAAAAAGCAGCAAATGCAGAGATGGTGAGTAGCATGGAGAGTGAAAGACAGCTGAAGGGAAGGTTGGTGTGGAGTTCCTCCATGCCCAGGATACAACATTCAATTATAGCATCCACACAAGATGTTGGACAATGAACTTACACAGTGGTGAGGACAAGCACATCCTGCAAAAAGAATAGGTTGAGCTTTAGGACTTGAGTAACAGTAGCTGACCAACATTAAACACTACCAGTTGTGAGGTGTATACTTTAAGCTAGGCCACAACTTTGCTGTAAGCCAGGAGTTTGTCAGCTGACACCAAGCTGAGCAGTGTGGTTGATGTCCCTGAGGGACGGGATGCCATCCAGAGGGACCTGGACAAACTCAAGAAGTGAGCCTGTGTGAACCTCATGAGGTTCAACAAGGCCAGCTGCTGGTAGCAAAACAGGCTGGGCGATGAGGGATGGAGAGGAGCCCTACTGAGAAAGACTTGGAGGTACTGGTGGATGAAAAGCTGAACATGAGCTGACAACGTGCACTCACAGCCCAGAAAGCCAACTGTATCCTGGGCTGCATCAAAAGAAGCGTGGCCAGCAGGTCATGGGAGGTGATTCTGCCCCTCTACTCCACCCTGGTGAGACCCCACCTGCAGTACCGTGTCCAGCTCTAGAGCCCTTGGCACAGGAAGGACATGGACGTGTTGGAGCGAGTCCAGAGGAGGGCCACAAAAGCAATTGGAGGGCTGGAGCACCTCTCCTATGGAGACAGGCTGAAAGAGTTGGGGATGTTCAGCCTGGAGAAGAGAAGGCTCTAGGGAAAACCTTATTGCGGCCTTTCAGTACCTGAACGGGGCCTACTCGAAAGTTGGAGAGGGACTTTTTAAAAGGGCATGTAGTGATAGAATAAGGGGTAATGGTTTTAAACTGGAAGAGGGTAGATTTAGATTAGATATCAGGAAGAAATTTTTCACCATGAGGGTGGTGAGGCGCTGGAACAGGTTGCCCAGAGAGGTGGTAGATACCCTGTCCCTGGAAACATTCAAGGTCAGATTGGACGTGGCTCTGAGCAACCTGATCTAGTTGAAGATGTCCCTGTCCACAGCAGGAGGGTTAGACTATATGACCTTTAAAGGTCCTTTCCAATTCAAACTATTTTATGATTCTATGATTCAGCTGAAGGTAACACAGAAAGTAGAGCAGGAACAGGAGGAAGAGTAATGACTGAGACACAACAAGGCAAATGCAAGCCTGACATGCAAGGAAACGGTTGTGTCTTACTCTTTGTAAAAGCCAGAACAAATACATTTTAAAAGAAACAGAACTATTTTTTTTTCAAATGTGGCTTTGCAGCAGCTCTCTGGGGATTTAACAACTGCTTATGTACATCTTATCCTTTACGTGGACATATTTAGATCAATGCCCATATAAAAGTCATATGAGAGATTTTCCACGGCCTTTGAAGTTATTTTTAGTCAAGGATGAGTACCTCAAAAATCACAGATCTCTAATACAGAAATTTTAGCTAAGCTTTGATACACTTCGATAAATAAACTCACTGCTTTGTTGCCACTAAGAAACTCAAAGCAATGACTGCAGATTGCTTTACTCAAACTTTGGAAACTGAGATGGGAAAGTATTTTACAACTCACAACAGTTTTTGCTTGTTGTCATTTAAAAGTGTTGTAATTACAGACTGCATAGGGCTACATACACCAGTCCTGACCATGTGAACTCCTCAGTCTCTCTGAAAGTTTTGAAAGCCATTCATCGTGGGCTGCTTTAAAAATAAAAGAAACACCCCTTTCTTTTCTTTAAAAAAAAAAAAAAGAGGGAAAAAAAAAGAGATGCCTTTGAAAAAGTTTATGACTAGATGTTTACCAATGAAATTTGCATAGAGAAGACACTTATTACTGGATAAAAGATCATGAAGACATTTGTCAGCTTTTTTCACCCTGGAGAATTATGAAAAAAGTTCATGACAAAAGCAACAGGACTTTCAAGCTTGAAAAGGTTGTTGCTGTAAAAGGAAAGGGGAGAGGAGAAGAGAAAGTCATTCCTGAAATGGTTGGGCTGCATGTAAATTTCAACAGTCAGGTGGAAACCTCTCAGATCTGGGATGTTCGGGCATGTTACCATAAGAAGAAAACATGGACAACAGAAGATTTTTTTATCACTCTAACCAGGAGTGCCAACGTTGACATCTTCTCATAAAATACAAACTCAGCTTCTGCAATGGTTAGTTAAACCCAAGGGTATACTAGGTTTCTGGGAAGGAGGCTTGGGAAAATACATTATCTGGGCAGTTGGAGCAGTAGCAAAAGATGACTGGAACAATCTTTTCAAATGCCATTTCAGCCTTCCTGTTGCCAGGCTATTACTCTGGACTTCAGAAATTAATGCACTGCATAAACAAAGTTACCACGGACCCATGCCCGCCTCCTCAGGTTGCCTGGGCCAGGACTACAACTATTACAGTTGTCTGGAGAGCCTTCGGAAGGATGAAGACGTTTCCTATTGGTGACGAACCAGCCATCATCTTAAGGTTTTGCTGGATCATGATATCCATGAACCTCCTCATCATCCCAGATATTACTGGAGGATTAATCTGTTGGTGCATTAATATGATCAATGTGAAATAACTATTTGTGAGGCATATTTCTAACTTGCTACATCCCTATCCATGGAAAAAGCAACATGTGTTACCCTTACACGATAAAGTATGTTCTGCCTCTATCCATAACCCCGGTATCACACCATCATTGCTATTTAAGTAATGTCAGACCAGAGCAGATATGCCTCATTTTGTCATGTCAAAGTATCATTAGGCTTCACCTTTGTCCCCAGAGAGATGGGGACAACACTATGATGGTTTAAAAAAAGCATCAGGTGAGACCTACCCTCACTACACACTTGTGATGTATAGGATGGTATAGAAGGCATATGCCATACATTCAGAATTCATGAATTCAGAGAAGCTACAGCTTATCTGAAGAGGGGCTGGAGTTCAGAAAGTCTCGTTAAAGAGGATGTTCCTTCCTCACTCACCTGTTACAGAAGCCACCTTCAGACCCTGTGACAAACAGCACAGATCACCACCTTGCATTGCACTTTTGCCAGGAGACCACAAAGAATGTTGGAAGGCGTTCTGGGTCGGGTTACCCCTGGTTTGGAAGCTCTTACTGGGTTTGAGGAATTGTCATGGGGTATATGTTCCTTCAACCATAAGAGGAACCCCCTCAAAACTTAGGTAACTGGTAGTGTGACACAGCAGTAACACTTTTGCCACTAGTTTTCAATATGCTTATCAAAGGCAGTCACCTTGGAGGGGCAGATCTGTGACAGTGGGAGCAGAGCCCCTGTGACAACCCAGAGCAGAAGGATGCAGCCTCTGGGGAACCTCTTTCTTCAAGAGAAATGACCTTTTGGATGCAAAAGCTCAACTGCCTAATGGCAAAGGCACCTGCCATTTCCTAAGCCTCGGAGGAACCTCACATCAGGCCCTCTTGTTTTCACATGCATCGCTCACCCAGGGCTGCACCTCCCCTGGACCACGCAGGGATGTGCTCTTTGAACACCCTCGCCAAGCAGCCTGGCCAGCACTCAGGAGAGCTTGTTTTTTGGGACAGCCACCCACGCCATCAGCAGTCATTACAGTAACTCCCCCTGCCCTTGCACATTGCACATGCATTTTTCCATGCTGTTGATGGAAGACAAACCCCACTAATCCCCTACTGCGCAAACGGCGCTGGATAGGGGAATTTACGTGCAACTGGCGCAGGTAAACAAGCACAAGCCCAGGCTCCTCCTTGCTGCGGGAACGCACTGGCCCTGGGAGACGCCCTGCCTGCCTTTGCCTTCTTTTCCTAGGGGGGAATTCACTAGCCACAATCCCCTGCTTGAAGTGGGGAACACAGGAGCAGGAATACACCTCCATCAGGGCTTTGCCAGCCACGATTAATGCAGGCCAAATTTATAGCAGTAAACCAGAGCAGACATGCACTTGTAAACTCCACATGAATAGGGTAAGATGCCCACAGCCCTTTAGCAAGAGATGGAGAAGCAAACGAGATGCTCCTGGATGTGCTCCACAGCAGCTTGCTTCCTTGTGGCCCACGGTCATAGAGACCTCAAAGTGCAGGGACAAAAATACCCGCTGCCATGACAAGCCTGGCATATGCCAGCTGGCGCCGTTCGATCAAGGGAAGTTTTTTGCCTCCTGAGGCCATACTTCTCCCCTCCACACACACACACCGAACAAAGTTTGCTTTCCTAGAAGCACTATGAAGTGTTTCGAGGCAGGATGCTTGGAAGGCTGTGCTTGGGACCGAGGATGAGCTATGGCCCGGTCCCCAGGGGTTTGGGGTGGGCTTTCACTAGAAAACACAG
>NW_009647236.1:1265135-1267902 GCF_000708025.1 Charadrius vociferus | reverse complement strand
ACCTCTGAACAGGTTTTCAAAGTGCAAGGCAGCCAGATGGGGTTGCAAGTTGTGAAAGACCAACGTAAAGTTTCAGACATTCCTGGACCATTTCAAAACGTGTTTCGACGAGCCCAGTCACATGGGGTTTTTTGCAAGGCCTTTTATGATTACATCTCTCAGTAGAAGACTCAGGGCTGCTTTAAAGAAAGAAAGAAAGAAAAACAAACAAAAAGATGCAATTTAACTCCAAGTATCTGAAGAGAGTAACTAAGGTACCCAGCTTTGGGAAACACACTGCAGTGTTTATTTGAAGATAAAAACGACTGCTGCAAACCACTGGGGTCTGATTTAGATTAGAAAGGGTGTTTGCTTATATAAATGCAAGGGATGTTTTAAAATCTTCCAGCAAGTCTCTTTCAGCAGCACTACACACAACAGAAACAAAGCGCCAGGTCAGCCAGTGCTTTCACCAGCACTGTCCGCCTGCGGGGAGATTTTAGGAGCAGGGGGGTTGAGTTCAGGGAGCCCCCCCCGGGCCCTCCGACCGAGAGCAGGGCAATGCATGGGGAAACAGAGCACTGTCCTGAGCCGCTCAGAGAGATCCTCTGCCAAGGAGGTACGAGAGTTGCAGTGACCTGTTTGCCTGATGCAAAGGATGTTCTGCAAAGACCAGACTTCCCCCATCTCCAAAAAAATACCCAGTGTGTTCGAAGCAGAGGGGAAAAACAACATCCCTTACTTCTAGCATCCAGCTCTGCATCCACACTCCTCCCGTTCCCATGACCTGCCAGCTTGGTGAAGATTCATTCAGGGTCATCCTGCTCACAAGCAGAATCCATTAAGTCATCTACACCAACCGTGTGGCTGTTGTTCCTGAGGAACAACAGGGCTGCCCTCCCCAGAGTTAATGAAACAGCATTTGCAAAGCAAGGCTTTGGAGAGCAACCAAATAAAGTTGCCTGGCACAAAGGACAACGTTTGCTCAATATTACACATATTTGTTTTAAAGTCACTTTTCCTATGGATTCCAGGACCTGCAGGAATTACAGAAAAACATTTTTCCACACTGGCATTTTCCTTTCCTATCCATTTTCAAAGTCCTAAGGCTGAAATTTACTCTTTCAGGGACAACCCCCAAACAAAACAATCCTGAGCCTTTCATACAGGTCCTTTCACCAGCAGTAAATGTGTGTGTCCTTGCTGATGTAAAGGCAGACATACTGCCCTGCTGGGCTCCAGCTTGTGACCCCCTGCCCCCACCCAAACTATCATCCAGACGAAGGGTTTGTTTGCCCTTCCAACTTACCAGTTCATCAGCGTTCCTGTCACAGCAGCCGCAAGGACCTCCTAATATTCCTGGTCTGGCATGTTCCCTTACACAAGCATGACTGGTGAAATCATTCGTTTGCCAACACACCAGCAATAATCCCCGGAGATGTGTAAACTGCAGCCAGCCTTGCGGGGCTTTGACACTCTGATCAAAGTGTCATATTTAGGATAAACATACAACTTGCTAATCAATACTGAACTCGGGTCCTGCTTTTTTTCACAAGGTCAAGAATGGGCTACAGACAGGGCATTTGGACAACAGTCTGAAGATGCGTTAATCCTTTGCCGGTCTGATAGCAAGCTTTGAGCTGCCACCAGTAAGTCCCAGGCCAGGACAAAAAGAAGGGTCCTGGGTGACCAGTCCTTGAACTGGGACCAGATGAGCTGCACCCTCACCTCACCACAAAAGACCAGTTAGAAGCAGGACTTGGGCTCTGCTATGGATTACCTTCCCCTCCATCCTAAAAGGACCTCAGCTGCTGTTAAATGTCCTTGTCAAAATTCTCCACTTGGCTGACTGGTGAGAGAGGAGACCACAGCAAACTGTAGTACAAAAACACATACTCTCAGCCCTCCTCCAATATGTCACCATAGAACAGTGGCTATTGGAAAGGGAAGGGACGCTCAGACACAGCATGCCATCTCCAGAGTGTGACTAAGGGTGCAGATGGCTCTGGCCTTCTTCAATGGAGCACTAGCTTTCTTCCAGTATTTTTTTTTAAAATGGTTGGTAACTGCAACTCACAACCTTAGTGCAGAGGAAAAGGTGCACACATTCAGCTCTAGCTGTCTTGATCACCTAAGGCAGCCCATCTGAGTGGGAAACTTAGAGCTCTACTTTATGAAGAGCACTTCCAAAGCATTGACATAATGCTCCCATTTAGAACTGTGCAATTCTACATGAGCCTAAAATGTCGATTTGACATGCTCAGCATCTGCTTCAGGCATCGGTGTAACTCATGTTTCATTTACACTCTTCTCATTGCATTAGTGCTAAAGCAGAGAAGGAAGTTTGAAAGCCAAGATTTGCTCCTTGAGATTAGAAGATGGGCAACTAATGTCAAGAAGGCACTGGACATCTGGAGAGACTTCTGCACTAGGAGGAGACTACAGCACCAGAGGCAGAGAGATTATGGACTCCGTCCTCAGAGGTTTCTAAGACTCAGCTAAGCAAACCCACAGCGACCTGAACTAGTGCTGGCAAGCCCTGCTTAAATGAAGAGGTTGGACAAGAGACCACCAGACATTCCTTTGAACCAGCACTTCTATGGTTTTGTTTCTAAATGTAAGAAAGGCATTAAGAGGGCACAGAAAAGGGTATCTTTGTATTAGTTAACAAAATGAGGCAAGAATATTCTCAGCCTGGTTATTACAGGCAAGGTCACTGCATTCCTCGGTATTTTATGTTATATGAAATGGGGCTGCTGCATAATTTGAGAGGTTTTTCATTACATAT
>NW_009647236.1:1247726-1265104 GCF_000708025.1 Charadrius vociferus | reverse complement strand
GCTGAAGTTAAAAGCAAGTAATTCTTGTTTCCCACTGTCCCATTTTCCAATACACAATATTTCTGCACTGACAACTGGTAATTGCACGGCAGGATCTGAAACATTTTGGCAATAGATCAGAAAAACTCTTCAGGATGTAGGAGAAAACATGGGATTACACAAGAAATGGGAACACATTAGCCAGTTAGCACGATCAGAAAATTAACATTCAAAGAGTCATTTACAGGTTTCAGGGTTAGCGTATTAAGAGGGAAACAATTCAGGAAGTTTAGAACTGTTGTTTCATATTGCTGGGAAACTCCACCATGACACTGTCTTCTCTTGTTGATGTATTTATCTTGCCTATGAGTTACTTCTACCTTTAAACTGTGGAGCAAATTTCTGCAACACCACACCAGAAGTAAAACAGGGTCTGGTCTGTCACACTTGGGCCCCAAAACTCAAAGAGTTTCAGCAGTCCCTCTGCAAGTCTCACCTTCTCGTGGTTTTACACAGCACAGGTCAAATCTCATCTGTTCCCACACCATGTATAGCCCCATTTTTAGTTTTACCATTCTGCAAGTGTTCTGCCTGCAGCAATACCAGAATCAAGATGCCAGCAAATAATGGACAGACAACTGTAGAAATAACATTTTTTGGTTTAGTGTTTGCAATTTGTTTTACAGCTCATAATGAAATACTGTTAGAGATATTCTACATTCATACATTTCTAGCAAAATACACTTTTAAAAACATAAGGCACTTTAAGACTTCCTAAAACAAATGCTCATGATAAAAATTTAACAAGAGGGCTGGACGAGAACCCTTTCTACCCTTAACGTTCAGGTCAGTAAAAGATCAATCCTCTAGTCAGGCAGGCAAATGAAATAATCAATAGAAAAGTTTCCAAGATAGAGTTACTGCTGTATTAGCGTGCATTCTGAAGTAGTCTATTTGAAGTATCTTCAGCTGGGGAGGGAGGGCATGGTGTGAATAAGATGCATTAAAATAGTTCTTTGAACTGTGTAACAAAGACACATTGCGGGGATTAAGTTTCATTACTTTCATTGGATTAAATTCCTTCCATTCATTATTGCCAACAAGAGTAAGGAACAAAAAGGAGCTGGTTCTCCCCTCCATCCCCCTCCTCCCATTATAATTCAACACAAGATTTCAAAGACTTAAAATGACCAGGACAGAAGCCCATGAAAAACTGCATCTGGCCACTTCAGAGTATGTTTAAATATTCATTACTGACTTCCTCAAGTCTCACCTCTTATTAAAGAAAGAGAAACATAAAAGAATTGGCAACTGTGTAAGTTGCTTCCACTCAAATTGATATTTTGCTTCTTTTTAACACCACCCCACTGTTCACATGAAGTACCTGCATTCAGAAACGCACCAACAGCTCCGCTTGGCAGAGAGATGGCGGGGCAGAGGATGAATGCAGGCAGGGCCCCGGGCCCCGCAGGGAAGAGGGAATGAGCAACTTTGCTTCACACACTTGTGTCTCGGCTTAAGAACAGTTTCAAAAGCTGGACGTGCTGGGCTGCTGTAGCAACTAGGGGACTGATACCAAAACACTGACTGAAGACTGCACTCGGAGACACATCTGTAGGAACCAAAATCCACTATTTAAAACTGACAAAGACAGCTACAATGCTGGCAAAACCACTGTCTACTTCTCAGGGCCCTCAAGAAGGGGGTGGTAGGAACGAGCCCCTACTATCCATCAGCGTTATTTTCAAGTTGTGTCTTACCTATTTTTTTGCCCAGTACGTTTTCCAGTCTTTGGGGGCTAACAGCTGTTAAAAAACTTGACTCCTGGGGGCTCAGTGCATTAGGCACTACAGTACAAACCCGCATCCCTAGTCCTCTCAAATCCATCTCTGACGGGGTGAGGGGGGGGCGAAACCCCAACCAATCAACCAACCATTTGTTTTTCTTACAAGTCCTTGATTGTTTTGCATTTCGACTCACTTGAATTGCACTTTAAAGCCCAGCAGCAAAAAGAAAACTTGGTAGCTATATTTGGGAATATATATAAATTTTTACGAGACAAGACATTTTATTATGTCTAAAAATGCATAGATACCAACTCCATAAGCTGTCAAGCTTTTACCTGGCTACAGTGAAGAAGCTATGAAAAAAGATTAGCCTATTAGCCCAGCCCTATTAGAATTGGGGCAGAAATGGGATGCCTGTTCAGTTGGTAAAGAAAATGCAGTTATGGATGGAGCTAAATTAGAACCAGTCACCACTGTCTTAGCCCACCACACAGAGATGCTCCTGTGCAAACAGGAACCATGGCGAAATCTAACTTTGTGAAGTGAAAAAAATGTCTTCAAGACAGCGGCTGCTAAAGAGAAGAAAGCAAGGTGGTACCTCATGGCCCTGAGCTCAAAAAATCTTGAGATCTCAACTTGTGTGGCTCACTTTCACTGGCAGAAGAGCCAAGCTCTAGATCACTCAGTTGCTCACTACTGTTATACTAGCAGCCAATTTGAAATTGTGGCTCTGCAATCAGTTTATTGTCCTTCAGCATTGGTACGACGATATTCACTTGGGACAGGAAGAAGCATCTGAAAGAGGAGATGAAGAACAAAACACAGGCCACTCACTGATCCCAATTTAACTAGCAGCATCGAGTTGGTTTCTCTCAAAATCTCTAAGTTCTTCTTCCCAAGCAAACCTCACAGAATTTGCTAAAGTGACATTCAGTTACTTTGCACACATACCTTATTGCATCTTAAAAATATACTTTAAAACAGTTATTTGGAAAGGCACAGAGCACGTGCAATTCAGTTCCTTGTAGATCTGTGCGTGTGGGGAATCTTCAGACTAAGTTGCAATGATTAATAATGGACGGGCTGCTATTTTACAACCAGATGATTTCTTTCAAATTCCAGTTCTCTCCAAAGGAAACCAGGGGAATGAGCAGTGCTGTCAAGGAAATGCAAGTTCAACCTGCACACCAAAACAGACTGGAACGTACAAAGTTTCACAGACCTTGTTCTTCAGGTCTTAAGAGAAAAATTGTAGTCTAATAAAAAAAAATTAAAAAAAATAATCACTAAAGCTAGTTACAAAGAGTAGAATTATCAAAGTGCTTTAATATATAAAGTGTCAAATGTAATTAAACAGGACCATTAACACAGAGCTGCCATAAGATATTCAAATAGGTACATGTGTTTTCTGAATGCAGGAGAGGAGCACAGGTTTTTAATTGCCCCCATAGGGCCAAAGTGGGTTAAGAAAAGTTTTTCTTGTTCATTTAGCTTCTTAACACAATGTATTTGCTCTGCTCATGCATTCGAAGGCACAGTTGGATTTGCTCTATCTGAAACTGCATCAAAAGGACTGTCTACCATGAAATGTTAATAAAGGGGCAGCTCTCACTAAGCAAAACACACAACAGCCCCATAAAGTAGATTTATAGATACCTGTCAATTCATGATGTTAATTTTTAAGCTATTTGATACTTAAAAAATCTGAGCTATTTTCTGCAGCTTTCCTTTAAACATAGTTTAAGATACCTGAATGTGTTATTTGAACAATCCAACAGACTGCCAAAGCTATTATAACATGAGCAAATGCAAACAAATAAATAAGGAAGAGGTTCCAAAACCACCTTGTGCAAGATGCTCTGACAACGTGCCTTAGCCTCCCTACTGGCTCTTCCTCTCATGTGATGAATAAGAAAAAAAAAGCCCAAACATTCACCACAGCACTTTTCTCAGTACTTCCAATTCATTAAGCTGCTGCCTACTTTAAGCAGATGACCTTAGGGAAAGTGACTCTGCACCCAAGCATAGCAGAGCTAGCGGCAGCAGGGGGACACGGTTGTTTAGAAAAAAGAAGTGTCAATCAAGACCTTTCCTGCAATTCACAGATATAAAAGCAGATTTGCTCCAGTAAGCTGAGAACAACATGGTACAGAGCATCTCATCTGGTCCCTTGCACAGGCATGTACGGCCACAAGTCTGAAGTAACACCAAGTCTCAATAGAACAACTCCTCTGAAGGCACCATAAAGACAGCAACACCCAAGGTGTAATGGGAAGAGGCACAGGGAGGAAAAATAACGAATACAGTTAGGAGGAAACACTAAGAGCAGCTTAGTATAACAAGGGAGAAAAAAAGGTGGCTCAGTTCTATGATGGCTGTAACATCTGTAACAGCACGGAAACCCTACGCCTCTAGGCAAAGGAAGAGTAAACAGAGTTTGGAAAAATCTACTCCTGAACAAAAAAAACCCAACTCCCATTTTTAGTGGATGGGTATAAAATCTGTAACTGAAATCAAAGGAGACAGCAAAGAATCAAAATCCTATATAAAACACCGGGGTCCATACATACTCACATGGCATCATTAGCCTGTTTCTGATTTACCACAGTGTTAAAAGATCTGGACAGTCTCCTTTGCTCTGCAGGATGACCGAAGTCCAGTGAAGTGTCATATACTAAAACCCTTCTCAATCAGCCAGTGAGAAGAAATCCCTCTCCCTAGCCCATACGAGGGAGGGGGGGTGTGTCTCCCAGACAGCAGATGTTTTTAACAACCCCAGGCACCCTACAGGCAGTATGCCACCGAGTTAGTTCTCCTAAGTAGTGCTGCACCAAGCAAGTCTAGGCTTGCTAAGATGTTCTGCCCCTTACATGGACTTAAGGACAGTTTCTCGTGAGCCCTTCAGGCCAGAGGCTCATGCTTTGCTGTTCCATTATTGCTTTCCAAATAGGTTTTCCTTCCAGTCTTCCCCTCTTGCTTCCTGTTATCCCAGAAGGACTTTCTGCATCCTGCGCGCAGCGACACTGGCTTCATCCTCAGAGTCAGACTCGCTCTGGGAAGTAGAGCTCTGGGAGGCAGAGCTGCAGGGAGAGGAGCACTCTGGGGAGCACAGGTAGTGCATCAGCGGGATGCGATACTTCCCGCAGAAGTCAACGAACTTGATCTGTCTGACGCAGCTGTCAAAGTAGACACCTGTAAGGGCAGAGGCGACAGTAACAACATATGAGACCCATGGTGCAAATGCCTCAAATTAGGATTTAATTTACACAGCACTGGACATAGAAGGACAAGGGATACTGGAAGAAAAGAAGGGACTGGGACACTTATGGAAATGTGAATTATTTTTTTTTTTTTTAATACTAAGAAAAGAAGAGAGTCCTGTAAAACTGTATTTGGTATGTGATTCAGAACAACACACTCTACATGAAAGGACACAGGGCAACAGGGCAGCTACTTCCAAAGAATTCGGCAATTTCTTCTAACCATTAGGGAGAAATCTCAGGCTGGGAATTTGCAAACTTTTTAAATGTCAAATTAATTCATACACTCTATTTTCAAACTTGTAAAACCTCTTCTACCAGCTAGCAAAAATGTGTTCACAAATAGACCTTCATAGCTCTACTTTTCTTCTGCTTGAGTGAAGTCACCATGCTGAGTTTGGATGCTACTTTCCATGGCAACAGTATTACTGTAACACACAATTAGGTTCTCTTCCTGACACAGCAAGTGATTTTAGACACTGACATTTTTCAGAAGTTTCCAGCAGTGTTTTAAGTCCTAGCTGGTCTGGAGTAAGCTTTTCACCTGCAGTGTTATAACAATGCTGCAGTACTGTGCTAGTACACATGGAAAAGTGAAAAAGAGCAAAACCAATTCACTGTTATCCAAGCTGTGCAAAACTCTAAAAAAAAGGAAAATCTCTTTCCCTTTCAACACAAGTTCCAGCCCTTCTGTCTTTGTTTACAGAACATGCTTTGATATTGTCCTGTAAGGAGATAAGATAACAGACTGCATTATAGAGGGTAGATACTGCAGGGTAGATACTAATTAATGATTTTTTTTTTTCCCCCTTAATCTTCTAAAGGCCGAATGCGCCGATCATTTACTCTGGATAAAGATTAAGTATTAAGCCAAAATAAGCCCGAGTACTCCAGCCCTTTCCAGACAGTCCTCTGCTTCCAGGAACCGGTAGTCCCAAGCAATAGCTAAGCAAGTTGTTCTTCGTAACTACCAAGCACTACAGCCTCCCTCCTCTTTTCCATCCAGAAGTGAACCTTACTGTTCAGCACGAGTGCTTGCAAAAGTTCTCCTGTCCATTACTTCATCTGAGCTATTTCAGGGCAGACAGATCAGTAACTTCAGACCGTAAAAGCCTAGTGGAGTGCCGGGATGAGCTGCACAGATTCCAACAGAAACACTGTCTTACATTCCCATGCAAATACAGTAAACCAGCACTACAACTCTGAACATTGTTCCTAAGCAAACAGGGTTCCTTAAAGACAAGTTTGCAGGAGACCTGGCGCTGGTGAAATACAGATAGAATTTGGATACAACAACACATCTAACCTGACCGAGCTACTAAAGTCATGGCAAGTCAGAGGGAAATAAAACCCATCAGGTAAAAAAAGGAAGCAGAGCAGTTAAGGAGAACTTACCCCCGCATTTAGGATTGGGACAGTTGCTCGCCAAGCTCAGATACCGGACAAGATTCTCTGGGAGATCGCTGGGAGCATAGGGAACATTGCGAGTTTTAATTGTGCGTCCAGCTAGCTCCTGAAGGCTTGGGGGATTGTAGGTCAGGTCACGGACAAACCGAACCACCAGTGGGTTCCCACGCAAGCTCAGCTCTTCCAGATGAACCAGGTTAAGGATCTCTCGAGGAAGGTAAGTCAGCAGGTTATTGTGCAGGCTAAGGGAACGCAGGGAATGCAGCCTGAAGATGGAGATGGAAACCCAGTCAAGATGTGCAAGCAAAATCCTTCCACAGCTGCATTACACAGACCTGATTACTCTCCCCTCTCCCACTAATTTCTTTTCCTTTGGCTTTTCTTCCTTTTAAAGCATAAATCCATGGTAAAAGAGCTGCCATTACTCCAGCACACACAATGCCCTACCAAACCTGGCTCACCTGCTGAATGCACGTTAAAGAAACACAGCCTTATATATGCTGCTGTATTCCCCACTACACAGCCAAAAAAAGGGTAGCACAGAAAAAAAATGTATCAACTGAGTGCTTTCAGGGGGAGATGTTTCCTTGTACCCAGTGCATACATTAAGAACGATTCCATGCAATACTTTGAACAAGTCACCTGCTTTCACTCATGCATTAAAGATGACTGCTGGTAGGCAGCCAACCCTGGAAAACCCCATGTTTTCATTGCTTGCGGCTGCATCACCTTGTGCTGTGATACTACCAGATCTCAAAAGCTAAGCAAGGTCAGGCCAGGCTAGCATCAACATGAGTGACAAGCAGATTCTTGGCTTGTGGAGGAGGCATTCTCCTCTCAGGAAGCACAAAGCAATGCTCCAGCACAGCATCCAGGGATGCTCTCAAACCAGTGCAAGTTACAAGACAACTGGAATCGTTAAACATTGTACATCAAGAATAATCCCACTACACCATCAAATTCCAGCTCAGGAAACTCCATGCTGTCATCCGATTGCTTTTAGGGTTACAGCTACACACTGAATTTTTCACCTCCCATCTTAGGCTACCCATACAGAGTTTGTAGTGTCCTCTTTTCCCCCATTATGAAACAGATAAAGCTGTAGCTTATCCTCTAGAGCTGTGGTGTAGGATTTAACAAACACTAAAACATTCTGAGATCCTAGAGTATGAAACGCCAAGGGAACACATGGGATGGTATAACACAAAGGCACACACAAAAAGGCTTTGGGTGGAAGACAAAACAGACCAAGCATTCATCACTAAGAATACAGTAGCATGGCAGTTTATCTTTTCTGAGTTGCCCAGGTACTTCTCAGGGATTCCTATTAATTCACCTTAAAGTATACACTTGGTGACTTTTTTTATTCCATAACCCTTTGATTGAGATTTCCATACTATATATTCATGGTCTGCCTGCAGTGCATCATGCTAAGGATCTTCTTGTTCAAGTCTGGTCACATTAACAAACTGAAGGACAAATAGGTCCTCCCAGGTGCTTTTATCCACACATGCAGAAGAAAAAGTTCAAAGAGTTAATTACAGCTGGTGGCTGATGACAGTAAATACTCACTGTGCCAGCTGAGGTGGAATGCTCTGGATCTTGTTGTCACACAGAACTAGATAGCTTAGAGAAGGCAGGTTTGCTAATTCAGGTGGAATTGAAGTAATGAAATTCCCTCCAAGGTACAGAAACTCTAAACTGAAAAAGAGAAGAGAAAACACTGCATTATTTCATTAAGGTCCTTTCCAGTTTCATTTAACTTCTCATCTCCTACATTTCTTAAAGAAAACTTACAGGTGACTATGTATGAGATAATTTGACGAGGGGGAAAAAAAGCTGGGTTGCACGTCAAAAATTACAACAGAGCTGCTGTTTCACAACAGATAACATTGAGATTTACCTCCAGCCTCCTGCAGTCACCATTACGTCTTGAGGTAGGCACCAGACAACCATATATTCCTACACCAACCCCACATGTAAAGCTCCTGCTCCTATTTCCAAGAAAGAGCAGCCTGTGCACGCAGGGGCTGCAGCACTGACGCAGCTCCTGCTGCAGCCAGTGGGAGCTCTCAGTTTCAATAGGAGCAAAGGAAGAGAGCAGTGGCTCTCCCTGAAAATCCCGTGGGTCTCAGCCCTGCGCAAGCGCTAGTTGCTCTTTATGGTGTCATTTGGCTCCTCGGTGACTAACTGCAACCTTTCAGCAGAAGTCAGAGGCAGCCAGTTCCACTTTGATACCATTCACATACCGACAACATTACAGCTGCAATGGCACAGAGTACATCTACGTCACACAAGTACATGCATGCAATTTCTCAGATAGGCTGGTTTCAGTGTACTGAAGTCATGGAGGCCAAAGCTACCAAAAACATTAGCTGGGCTTAAGTGCAGTTTGGGCCTAAATAAAAGAAAAAAAAATAAATCACTGGCCATCCTGTGAAAACTCAGTGGATGGGAGACAGGAACGAAGAGAGGCACTAGATCCCTTGTGACAGGTAGAATAGCCAGTATTTGCTGTGCATTGCTGCCCTTCTAGGAAGAAGAAATGGCAAGCACTTCTCTTCAACATACTAGCTTCAAGTCCCCATTTCAGAGTGTCAAATAGTTTTCCTCCCCTGTTCTCAGATGTTGTCTGGAAGAGGAGCAAAGGCAGGTTCAGTTTGGGAACTTCTGGCTGGGAAGAGACGCACACCTGCTAATCATGGTCCAGCCAGTACTTTTTCCCATGCCTGAAAAAGATGGATCCCGCAGTCCTGTCTGCAGGTGTTGGTTCAAGATCTCTGGTACATATTCAGGTTAGCTGCCTAACTACAGTGTGCACTGGCCCCCTCTGATCCACCAAGCATTGCCTGCAGAGGCTCCATCAGCCTTTCTTTAAGAACAATTTATAGCCTCCTTGGAATAGGACACACCTTCATCTCACCCCAGCAACTGAGAAAGGATATGGATACAACTGGCAAAGAAACCAAACCACCGAAGGGATATGGTGGTCAACCCAGAGGTCTGAACCCTGCAACTTTGCCACAGCAGGTGCGGAGCACCAGAGAAGCTCCTCCCTAAGGCTTCCCATGGGATGGAGCAGAAGAACAGCAGAAAGAGACTATTTCGTTCAGTTCTTGCAAGAAACTTGAACCTCAAAGATCCAATGACAAGCATCTGCTTGGGCTACATGGGCCACTAGCACAGCACAAAGGTCCATCTGCCCAACAGCGAAGAACAGAACAACAGAATTCTGCAACAAGCCAAGAGATGCTCACAGAGCTTAACTCTCCCCGGATTCGCTTACCTTTTTGGAGTATGTCAGAGACAATCTAAATAACTGAAATTTGACAAAATGGGCACAAAATTAAGCCTTAAACTGAATTTGACTATATGAAAGGTAGTGACTATACTTGCTTCAGCTAAGAGATCAAGTGGAACAGCACATTTAGAGGTTACTCGGGACATGCAAGAAAGTACACAGGAAAAACACCACCACCAAAACCCCACTGCTCAAAAATGGCCTCTCTTCTACACGGACAACCTGTAGGTGATGAGGGGGGTAGGAGGAAGGCTGCTGCGCAGAGACCACATCAAGGGGAGATTACATTTAATTAAATTTTGATCCCCTAACAAAGCCCTGAGTTTTAACCAAAATTCCTCCTTCAACCTCCATTGGTTCCCAAGGTGGATTTAGGCTGCTAGGCTCTCATTAGGGACTTAACTGCTGACCATACAATTCCTAGGCATATTTGAACTCCATGCCATTGCTGGAGCCCACACTGAAAACTGTTGGGCAAGGGAATTCTAGTAATGTGGATTTCAATGATTAAACAAGGTTTGGATGTGTACAAGCTTCCACTTCCTCAGAGAAGTGAATAATTAACTCTTCATCCTCTGTGTTTGAAGACAATAATGCCCATAAAGCCACACTGTGTAAAAACACATACTACCAGGGAAGGGGAAGAAGGGTGCAAAATATATAGTAAAAAATGTTTTTGAAATTCATTTCAAGGCATGAAATGCATACGTTTCAGGACCAGCTTTACTGCACAAACTAAGTCTGCAGGAACACTGCCTACAAACTACTTACAGCTTTCAAATCCATTCTTTGTAAAGTCTGTGTAATGAGAACACTCAGTTATACTAGCTAGGATATAAAGCCCCAACATCAGACTACAAACCATGTCTAACTAAAAATCCATTAAATAAGGTAACTCCTTCAATGGCAACAAAGGGCTCCTTAAAAATGTTTTTCTTTTTATCTATCTTCTGAATCACCTTTTTGAGGTCAGTAGAATAACAACTCACTAGGTCTGGTCCAGTACAGCAAATTCAGAACTTCCAATATCAACTTAAGATATGAATTAGATGGTAAATTTATTAAAAAAGCAGAGGGGGGAGGATTTGAAACTATAAAGAAACTTATTTTAAATACAACATAAGATATTCTTAGGGCTTCCACTGAAACACTGCTCAGTAGGCAAAAGAAATCTGTAACTCCTGTCCCCCAAATTAAATCTGCTAGAAAGAACGATCTAGCCCAGACTCGGCTGAGCAAGACGGACAAATTAACAACAGTCATTTCCGCATCAAACTGAAGTGTCAAGAACTGTTTCAGCAAATCTAATCACGACACAGGCAAGGATTTTCGAGAGGTGCAACCCTTTTGTAGTGAGCACTGACCACACCACCAGGGCCACAGTTTGTTCCTAGCTCAGCTACTCCTGGCCTGACTTTCATGCTGTACTAAGCCTGTACCGAGAGGCCAAGGCAATGGTGGCTCTCAAGATGTCCCACCTCGGGGCGGTAGGCGCGGGGGCGGGGGGGGCAGTTTGCTGCTCCATAAGACAAGCAAGAGCGCTGCTGAGCTCTGCCCTCCTCACAAAAGAGGACCTCTAATGAAGCAATCCACAACGTTTACCATAGTTTTTCGCAGGAGGACCATGGCAGAGACGGGACTGAGCTTAGTGAGTATTTCTAACTAACCTTTCACACTAAGACCTAGTTTTTCTGACAATCATTAATCTGTATAGTCATTTGGACCAGGCAGCTAAGGTCTCGTGCATTGCTGTGTACACACAGGGAGAGCTGGAATTTCTCTGTACTTTCAAAAGTCAGCCCAGGAACCTAGAAAAGCCAGAGAGCAACCAGCCTCAAACGAAGGTAAACTCCATTCCTTTTTCTGAAGCTAGAATAAACGATATACTTCCAACCTGCCACACAGGCTCTGGCTGAACAAGTTTAAAGAGGGGACAAACATTAACAAAATCCATCTCGACAAGAACTGAAAAAAATCCATTTGACAGAATAACTAACGGGGGCTGACACTTTCTCTGCTGCCTTTTAGCAATATTTACAAATACACTCATGAAAGGCCAGAGTCCCTTTCAGCCTCATATCCAGCAGGCCCCTCGCTCAGCACAGCCCGTACTAATTGCTGCCAAGCACCAGCCGACACACCAAACCCATCGCCAAACCCATCCTGGATCGCTCCTCTCCAGCGGGGGATTTCACACCACCGGGCTGTAGGGTGGCTGTGCAAATCCTTTTACATACAGGAAGGGAGTGGGGAAATGCTCAAACCACTACGAATCGATTCAGGTGATGGCAGTACAGTTTAACATGCCAAGAGACTGCACATTCTTGCTTGACAATCTCCTTGAGTTTTCCAGGTCATCATATAACACGAAACAAAACAAAAAGTACCAAAACACTTAGTAAGAAGAGCCCACTCCGAGCACTAGAGGTATTTTTGCTACCCTATCAATTTCCATGATGCTTTCATAGTCATGTTTCAAGGGGAGAATGTCTTCTGGCATAGAAGACACTCAAATTTTCAATCCACCCTGTTTCCCCACAGATGCTTCTTTGGATAAAACTTAACAGCTGACATCAAACAGATGCATCTAAATAGGAAATCTAAAAAGAAACAATGAGCCTGAAATAGCTCCAGGTCTTTTTAAGATAAGTTTTTTAGCAAGAAACTTCCAGGGCAGTTTTGAGGCTCATGCAAGGGAGGAATTTAAAAGCAGCCCACAATACACTCCTGTTAACCCTGTTCTACGATTTGCTAATTCCTGAGAGAACTGCATAGCCTTTGCTGACACGCAAATTTAAGATCAAACAGTCGTCTGAAAACTATTTGCAAAACGTTTGAAGAGGGGAAGAAAAAGGGAGGCAGCAAGCAGATTTCCTAATGCTGTATCTTTATCAAAGCCTCACTTGCTGTTTTTCCCACACTGTGTAAGTCGTGCTTAAGCGTATGCTTGTCTAACATGCTTAATACTACCCACGAATAAAAGCAAATACTCTGGTTTTCATCGCATCTAAGCCTTCATACAAAACTTGGATGAATCCAGTTAGGCGTTTGAGGCCTTTGATCCCAGCCCTTGCACAACTGGGCTTTACTAGAGGAATTCCAAGCAAGAAGGAAAGGAGCACGCATGGCAGATGCCTGGGAAGAGCCTGGCTCTTTTACAAACTCTTTCCGCCTGCTCCTGGTGCTCTTCTGAGTGCAAGAGTATTAACTAGAAGAATAAGGCTAAACTCAAAATTCACATCAGGAGATTCAAGGTCTTGACTGCATTTTGCTAAGCCCTTGAGAATTTTTCCCTTTATGGGACACTCACAAGACATTTCCCTGAGCATGTACGCTGATGAGGGCAATTCATGCACCCTTAACCCAAAAGCCATATCTGGACAGTGAAGATCAGAGCTGCACTTTACCAGACTTGCCAAACAAATTTTATCCAAAACAGGCACAAATAGATGACCCCACTTCTAGCTTACCAGCTATAGCACACCATCGATGTTCCATACCACATCCCCAGCTGGATCAGCAGAGGAAGGATTCACACAACCAATGCAGCAGCAGGACGTGAATGGAGTCTGAGAGAGTGACTGACCATAACACCTCATACTGAAAACACAGCAATGGCAATGTTGGAGGGAGAACTACAGGAAAGATGACACTTAGGTCTACCTATGCTAAGCTCATCCTTTATTTGGCAACAAACAGGAAAGCAATGTAAAGAGGACCGCTCTCACTCATCTGGTGCATTTTCTACTCTAAATTCACAGACACGGCCAATGCCGCAATTCAGGTCTTGCACAGTACTAACACTGCTCACTGACAGTAAGTGGGGTGGTGAGCACACAGAAGGAGATGGCATGACCACAAAGTGATAAAAAAAGTTCTCAGCGGGGCCCACATTTGCCTTTCTCAGAAATATACGAGGCTGTTGCAGGTCACCATGAACACTTATGGTGGAATTTGGAGGAAAGATCATTGCATTTTCCTAACGGACAACATGAAGAAAAGGCAATTTATCCTTGGTGTCAGCATGCTATGATCAGCCTCATCCTGCTGCCATCACCAGAGCAATCATGATCATTCACTTATGAAGCCATGTGAAGGAAGCTTCAAGCATCAGGACATCTATAGGTGGTTCTTCTACAATGACCTAGGAGTTAACTAATGATCAGGTGAAAGATACTCACTTTCCGTGCAGGATTTTGCACTGCACGCAAAGATTTGTGTAGACAAGTACGGGGCAAATGGCTGAAGCTGGAAGGAGTAAGACAAGACAGCAGCAGGACTGGCTGTGATTCTTACTGCTGTTCATTAACTTACCAAACCACCAGAAACATGCTAGGGAAAAGTTTTTGCATAAAATGCCTGACTCCAGCTTGCTGCAAAGTTGTGGATTTATTATCTTCATGTGAGTAGCAACACATGGCACACACGTCTCGTTCGAGGGCCTTTGCATTTGTAGTTGCCAGCATGTTCCTTCTCCTTTGGCAGATCAGACTCATCAGCTTTTTATTCTTTCAGCTTCACCATGCAGACTCCTTACCTGCTGTATTCCCAGCCTTCACTAAAACTGACGCACTACCCCTTCAAAAACCACAACAGGAAACTGTATGGGGTGCAGAAGAAATACGCGAGGCTTTGTTATCAAGATTATTTTTTTTTTTTTAAAGTCTCATGAGAGCTCAAACATTCCCTGGAAACTTAAGAAGTTTTTCTAGATCTCTGCAGTTCTGCTCAGCTCTGTAATCAGTGACTGGAGCAAATCGGGAGCTGCCAGGGTCAAGGGAAGAAGAGAACTGCTGGCCTCAGGAACTCTAGTACCAGCAGGAGGAACGTGTCCGGTCAAAGTGCTGCGTGCCTCAGAGACCACGAGACATGAGAAAAATTTCTTTTTATGGGCAGTTGCATACAGAAAAAGGCTCAAAGTCTTGGCTTGCCAGCAACAGCAAGATGGACGCTTGCAGCTTGAACTGTGAGGTTAACAGAAGCCCCAACACCTACAACAGGTCCCACCTCCTGACCCAGAGTTCAGAAAGGAATAGATGCCTCCATGTTGCCCTGCTACGACAGCTGGCTCTGCTCTGTCCTTGCTCAGGCTCGTTTTGCCCACTGCAACACTATGCATGCTCACGTTGAGGACACCTCTCTTGTTGGCAAGTGGGAGGAGGGTCTGGCAGCAGTTTCTCTTCAGTACATATTTACTATCTTTTTGGCAACAGTGTCAGGTCACTGGCTATCTGGCTTCAACGAGCAGGTCTAAGATCCCCTGTGGAGGAGTATTAGATTATAAAGTATTGTTTTCTCCCAGCTCTGGAAAGCAAGTGCGCTCCTCCCTTTTGTTACTTAAGCAGTCCCAGATACAGAAGAGTCACTGATGGCATAGCGGTAAAGAAGCTGACACTCCTGCTGGAGCACAGATTCACTATCTTGAGCTAAAGTTCAATTATATTATGGTGACACGTTAGCAGAAGTTCAGGGAGTTAGCAGTGATTACACGGGCGGCAGACACAAGCTGGGTCTAGTCTAGTTTTTCTACCTGACACATCACTTTGTTACGATAAACAGACAGTTCAATAGCCTTGTCCGCATTTGCCCTCTCAGAATTGTCTTGCTAGGGTTCGAGCATGACCAGCCCAAGAAAAGCTGCAGGACAGGACAAACAGGAGTCCTGCTTCAGGGCAGGCTAGAGGAACAAAGCAGAGTAACCATGCAGCAGTAGTTTGACAGCAGTGCAGCACGGAGCACAGCACACAGCCCACTGGGGCACCATGTGCAGTGCTACACAGCCTGGTACCTTCCCAGGGTCAGCAGCATAACAAAAAACAGGTCCGATGTTTGTTTTCTTGGGGAGGGGTGGTGGGAAGAATAAAAGAGAGAGAGAGAGAAACCACAATCACAGAGGACAGCATCTAAAGAGCAGCAGGGAGCCTCTCCCTCAGTCAGAGGCGGGTGCAACAATCAGATTCCAACTACATCCTGGCTGCTACCAGGCATGCTACGGAGGCAATGTTGATCATCTCCCATGCGCAACTGCCCTCCTCTGTTGGATTTCTCTCCCACAAAGTTAGTGCCATTGTCCTCATTTCCTTTGTTATCCCTGAAGTAACTGCTCCTGAACAGAGAGAAAGCTGAGGTTCCTCCTCTTCCCCATGACAGCCCCAACCCAGGACGCATGCCAACTCTGCCGAGAAGGGCGTGGGCATTCTCTAGCCCTCAAAATGCCCATAGCATCTCTCAAAATTAGATTGACCCAGAATTGCTCTAGATCCCCAACAGGTGCATGCTTCACTGTCTGGGCAAAAGCTACATACCCAAGTGTATTATATTGCAGCAGACAAAACCATTTCCCACCAGCACTAAAGCAGTTCTGGTACCTCCAACCCAGGACCGCAGAAGACAGCACCCCACATACAACATCCTGTGCCTCCACCGGATGCAGCTCTGCCAAGCCATCAGGGTGAATCCAGCTATTCAGGGTCAAGGCTGCAGGAACCCGCACAAGAGAGGCTGCCTCTGGCAAGTTCCTTGGCAAAGAGCTGGGGTGAAGAAAGTTCAGACCCAAAGTCTTAGCACAGAGCCACGCAGGGGCTAGTCTGAGGCTTGAGAAACCAGCAGAATGCACCGAGGTGCCTGCATGTAACATGTGAGTCAGAACACAGCCTCCGGCTTGCCCAGGACGGCAAGCTTCAGAAGGACCTATCCCAGGTCAATGCGGGCAGTCAATACCCAGTCCTACCTAAGCTGTTCCCACCCCACCAATGTTCCCAACTGCTGTGATTCAGCCATAGGTTTCTGTGTCATTGGTTTGATCCAGCCCCAGAGCCAGATGTATCACCGCACCTGAGCACAGCCTAGGGCTCTATGCTTCAGCATATCAGCTGATCTGTCAGATCTACATGAGCCAGATGGGTGAAGAGAAATACAACAAAAACCCAACCATGCCAGCAAGCATCCTGATGAGACTGGAGCTGTACCAGCAGAAAGACCCTATTGTTTAGATCAGTCACAACCAGATCTTTATTCTCCTGTGCAGTCCATCGTGTAGCCGTGAGCTGCATGAGACCAGGGGGTTTATTTTGCCCTCGCCTAGAGATCTGTATTAAAGCAAAGCCACGGAGCGCCTTCTGCATGTCAACACTCATACCAACCACACTGTCATTAGGAGAGCCTCCCTGGCACCAAGGCAGCCCCAGGACTAGGAAACCCTGAAAGAGCAGCCCATTTTGCGAGCGCAGAACGCCCATTGTCTGCTCGAAGAGCAGCTTTGCGTTTGCGTAACTCAACCTGATGAAGGGGAAGAGACACGTTAGCAGCAGCAGTGCTTAGAGATACCTGAGGCTGGGCAGAACGTACTCCCGGAGCGGGAATGAGATATGAGGCGCACTGCCTGCGGCGCCCCGCTTCACGGCCAGAAAATCCGGTCGGGTTTGCCTGGCAGCCGCCGGGGCTTTCCTCGTCGTCGTCCCCCCCGCCGGGCAAAGGCCCGGCCCCGGAGGCCCCGAGGTTGGTGGGGTGGGTGGTGGTGGTGATGGGGGGCCCGTCCCGCCCGGCGCCCTGCCCTCACCTGCGGAGCTCCTGGATGTCGGGCGGGATGCCGTGGAGGCGGTTGCCGCCGAGGCTGAGGCTCTGCAGCCCGCGGAGCCCCAGCAG
>NW_009647236.1:1236813-1247014 GCF_000708025.1 Charadrius vociferus | reverse complement strand
CGTTACTGCCCCCGTGGGACCGTTACACCCCCGGATTACCGTTACAGCCCGTTACCGGCGGGCCTGCCAGCCGGGCCGACGGAGAGCCGCTGTGTGCCCGGGGGGGGCCCGCAAATGGCTCCTGCCCCTTTCCAAGCCCTTTTTACACCGGGCTCCCTGGAGTCGGGCGGCGCTAAGGCTCTGAGCCCCTCCAACGGCGAGATTAAGCAATAACCTTCCTCCTGCCCTTTTCGGTCATCCTCAGACCCCGCAGGAAAGGCGCTGCCTTAGTCCCACTGGTGCCCCGAGGCCTCTCTCTGTTGTGGCCTGTGGCATCCCTGGCCTTGGGGACGGCCGGTGTTTTGTCCAGGGTTTGTCTGCTGCGGTGCTTGCAGACCTGGTGCTGCTGGTGGGGCCTCCCCAGAAGTACCTTGGGGTGTCTCCTTGCCTGGGTGTGAGAAGACAGCTTTAATCTTGAGCTAGGGCATTGGCAGGAGTTAGAATCATAGAATGGTTTAGGTTGGAAGGGACCTTAAAGAGCATTTGGTTCCAACCCCCCTGCCATGGGCAGGGACACCTCCCACTAGGCCAGGTCGCTCGAAGCCCCATCCAGCCCAGTCTTGTTACTCCACACCACCTAAGTCTGCCAGGGGAAGAGGCCTGATACAGGTTACAGATTGATAGGGAGCTGGCCCTGGTTGTACCATATATGAACAGGCAACTCAAGATTCGCAATTTCAATTCATCGCCCTTTGGACACAGGTTAACAGCAGTGTAATCAGTAATCGCCCATTGGAAGAAGGAACAGCATTGTGTGATGACAATGAGAAGATTCACAGCCCAAGGGAACTTTTGCCCTGACAAAGTCTGGGCTTAAGAAACAGTCTTGCTTCCTTGTGATGTATAGAGGAACCAAAAACAAGGGAGCAGGAATCTCCCATCCCCCTAAAACATTTCATATACACAAAAATCTCTGTCATTTTAGAGTGGAAGAAACACAAACAAATCACGGTTGGCTTGTACCAGCCAAGAATTTAAAAACAACACGTGAAGCAGTAACAATGCTGAGTTCAAAGGTGTCCAGAATACTGTGGACGAAACCCATGGTCCACTTGTCCTTCCTTTAGCACTTCTATGAAGTCTGGATTATACCACTACAACTGTTTTGAAGTGACAGCTCCTGTTCCAAGGGCAGGGAGTTGTCAGGGCTGTGCCCAGCCTTCAAGAAAGGGTGTGCTGTAGCAGGTGGGAATGAACAGGTCACCTTCCATTGGACATGTTTCATTTGTTTTATAAGTCTCTATCTATGGATTCACAGATGCAACTGCTGATATGAACCCAGAAATAGTTGCATAAGAGCAGATGCTATACCAGTATAGTTATTTCTTTTCAATATAATTTTGCCCACTCGATAAAGGTTGTGCTGTTTCAGCTGGATTATGATAGTTTGTGGGAGGTTTTATGTAAGCACGAGAGTAAGGTTATCTCGATTTTGCTCTTCCCTCCTGCAGTGCTTTAAGCCTGTGTTCTCTCGAACTTGTGTCCTGTGAACTGCTTCATTTTTTTCAGGAACTTAGCCTTATGATCGATTAATTTGCTCCCATCTTCAGAATTAAAGTTAATAAATGCCTTCCAAATGCAGTTCAGAGTCACGATCAACCACTTAAATAGCATATTTCTCAGTTTGAAGCTTAACAGTGCTAGAGAATTTTGAAGTGATTAACTGCATGTAGCTACACAATGCGGCAACACGTTAATACTCAGGTGTGCTTAGCTCCATAATCAGACAGGTCAGAGTTTTTGCCAGGTCTCTGCCAGAGGTGGACAACAGCCTTCCTGCTCTTCCTCTCTCCCACCGCACACTCATTTCACTTCTGTAAGTATGCATGGTGCACAAGGCAAAGTATTTATAGTGCCATCTAGCTAAATTTGTGGCTGACACTTCCTTTCATTCCTTCTTAAAATCCTGGGAAATTCTAGCAGTAGAAATTAAAGTAATAAAGTAGACCCACTTTACAGTTGAGCAGTGAATGGGCAGAGAATGCCACAGTTGAGACTGCTTATGCAGAAGCTGGCAAATGCTAAAGAGGCCATTTGGTGTGAAAAGTAACATGTAAGAGGCACTGTTAATTTTTAACAGCTTTGGAAGGAGCATACCAAGTGACACAAAGTAACCCAGCCTTTTCTTCTGGTGGACTGTCATTTGCTCAGAAGAGTTCACAGTAGTAGAAGCTGCCAAGTCCATTGCAGGTATGAGGGAGATGAATGGTAAGATGTTATCCTCCTGTTGTAGGACACCATTAAAGGCCATTTCATCATTCAGGTCAGCAAAGGTGACAGCAGGAGGGACCTCAGGAGGGCCACCAGACTGTTCTCCCATCTTAGGGTAGCATCAGCTATACTTGGTCTATTCCTGATAGCTGTTACTCTAGTCTGTTCTTAAAATCCATACAGGGAGGAAGCCTGTGAAATATCAAGGAAGCGTCTTCCAGTTCTTTGCTAACCTTGACATTCAAAAGCATTCCCTGATGTCTCATCTCGATCTGCCTTGACTGCTGCAACTGAAGCTAGTGTCCCATCTGCCACGAGAATGGGTATGTTTGTCTTGGTAGCAGTCTCCACCTGAAGACAAACATTTAGAGCTTTCCTTCTTAGCTGTGCCTACGGTTTCTGATCTGTCCTTGTAAGTCACGTTTCCAAGGCCTTTTGTTGCTATTTTCAGTTGCCTCTGGGTTCTTTCCACCCAATCCATCTGTTTCATGAATAGCCCTACCCAAACAAGAAGGTACTCCACCCAGCTGAGGCTCCCCTGATACAACACAGGACAGCACGATTGCCCTGTACTTCACTGCCTGTGTCCCTCAGTGTTCTCTCCATTCTACAATGGTTCGCCCTTCTATCAGCAGCACGACCCTAATGCACGTCCATCTTCTGATCACATCACACACGGAGAGCTGCTAGGTTTTTCTTTCCCAGCGGCACAGGCGAAGCACGTGCTGGGGAAGTGAGGGGGGGATATAGGGAAAGGACTGTGGAGCAATCTCATCATTAAGAGCGCTTGGCTGGGAAGCAGGAGTCATTGCTGCCGGCTGCATCTCTGCTGCTGGCTCGCCACGTGATTGCAGCTTTCCACTTCTCTCTGCTGTACCTCAGTTTCCCCAGCTATACAACAAAGACAGTTATGTCTCACATTTGTCAAATGCATTGAGATCTGTGTATAAACACACAAAAAGACAGCTGATTATATTTTGGAAGAGGAAAATGAGGAATGTGGCTTGTGAGAAACAAAACAAAACACATGTTATTTTTTAAATTTTGTTTCATTTATTTGGCAGTAATATCCAAACCCCCCTGCTTCAAAAAATTACAAAATCAAGTAAAATAAGTGCACTAAGGAAACCTACAGAATACTGATAAATTTCACACACGTACAGGAGGGAATACAGAGGGAGAAGTGGGACTTTTTTGTTTGTTACTTAAATTTGCCATTTTGGGGAAAAAAAAAAAAAAAAAAAGCCTTCCCTGCCCCTTGCAGTCTGCACAGCAATTGTCCCAGAGGGCAATGGCTGGAATTCAGCACTTCCTTCCCCAGCAGCCAAGACACCCTGCAGAAGTGACCGACCAGCCTGCTGTGGGGTGCAGTTTGGGCATCGTTCACCAAATGGTTGCCGTTCCCCTTGGTGTGGGGAGGCAAGGTGTTTCGGTCCCCTTTGGGTACCATAGCCCTTAGAACTGGCATTGCTCTCCACAGTTGTGTTTCCCTTTGAGGGCAGGAGGAAAAGGCTCCACAGGCGGCAGCCCTTTCCGTGGAGGCATGTTCACTGCGCTCCTACCCCACCGCCGCAGGCTACCCTAGGATATGTTGTATGGCTTGTCAGAGTTCAGCTTGCCTTGCCTGAGATAGCAGCCCATCCCTCTGCCTTCGGTGCAAGTGCCAGCTCTGTAAACCTCAACTGCCAGCAGCCACCTCTCCAGCTGTCCCCAGCAGCCATCCTCGTAGACCGCGCATCCACAGGAGACAAGAAGGGGAGTAGAGAACGCATCTCATAATGCAGCCTACAGAAGCCCTTCAGCCGTGGATTGGCCTCCCCTTCCTGCACATGTTCTGCTTCTCTCAGTTGGAGATCTTCCTGACTGGACATTAAGATGTTATCCCCAACCAGAGAAAGCCTTTAAGGCAAGCTGCTTGTTTTCTCTAAGGCACTTTAATGATCCAAGCTGGAAGGAAGTGAGCTGGGAGGCACAAACTACCTTTCAGAGCAGGGTCGGAATAAAGCAATACATTTATGAACAATGTTCCTATGACTCCAGATCCAGCACATGAAGCTGTTCCACTCATACTGTTGGGGAGGAGTGAGAGTATGTCAATGGGTGCTCCTATTCTAATGGGTGCTCCTGTTCCACCAACCACTTCCTCCAGTGCCACCAGAACACAAACAATGACTCCGTACCAGTGTAGCTTTGTCCTCATTCCCCTCACCTTCACAGGTGACAGCTTCTCAAATCCAGACCCTCATGGCAAAAGAACCAGCCCCCTTCTGTATTTATTATGCCAATACCTCTGAGCATGGTGGGGCAGATTATGATTCTCACTGGAAATGTGGCACTGTGCCAAAGTCAATGGAAGTCCTCTGGGTTCACACCAGGAAAACAGCTCGAAGACCAGACAGCCTTTGACAAATCTGGCTCATGGGCGAGACCACAGGAGGGACCAAGCTTTCTTCTCTTCCTACACTTGCTAGGTACCAGCTCATTCTTCCTCTCCAAGGAAAGCACTGTGCAAAAGGGACGGTTGGGACAAAAGCCCTGCTGATCTTCACTCAAGCAGAACATGCTTTTGCAGATGCAAGTGGAGTTTCACTTAAGTAAGCACTAGGGACTGCAAGACACCTGGAAACAACTGACAAAGTTGCTCACAAACAGGAAGATGGAAATCACAAGCAGTCATCGCGACTCACGGTATGTGCAACTGCTTGGGATGCACAGCAGAGGCATGAAGGGAACGTGGAAACAGGACACTCAGGTGTGTTGAGTGTATGAAGCATGTCTGACAACTGCAGGAGAAAATCAGCTGGGCTTGAGGCTACAGAGATGATTGTCAACAAAAGAGCATTTCATATATATTGAGAACCAATGCTCTGAGAAACAGGTCAGATGAAAACGACCCATGAAGGGATGCGAAGGTGGTCAAAGACGGTCTGATCAAAGACACTGTGAAATGTGTCAGTAATGAGGCTTCCAGCTCTGACTCCAAACTCAGATCTGGAATCAAAGAATAATGCTGCTGCCTCACCCAAAGGGAGATGGAAAGCCCAAGATGATGGCTAACAGCCTAGACTCCAACTGAACAGTTTTCTGTGGAGTTAAGCCTTTTAAAAATACCCTAATAATGGGATTGCCTGGCCTGTCTGTCTCTAGGCTACTCGGCACTTACCTCTGGGCAATTTAGAGAGGCATGAGCACGGACTTTGAGCACACGGTCAGTGCTAGGTAAGGGAGCAAAAGCTAGAGAGAGCTGCAGTGTCAATCCGTGCCTGGTGAAACTAATTACATCCAGCCCTGTCTCTTCTTCCTATGAGGGACATTGCTGTCCCCAGTTGAGAAATACCCTGTAGTGCAGGACTCACAAGTCGCTTGTGGGTTTGCGGTGGCTGAGCGCAGTGCGATACAAACTGTGCATGGGCATTACAGCACTGTCAATAACAAAAACCCACAGGCTGGGTTTTCTTGAAAGATCTAGAGCTACGAAACATACAAAAGCTGAATTACTACCATGAGAAATAAAGTAATAAAAAAAAAAAAAAACAAACAAAAGGGGGAGTCAGCATGTGAATGTGATAAGAAAAAAATATGATAGCACCTCTAAGGAGGGGGCAGGGAGAGTAAGAGTGAGATGAGGTCAAAAGGAACCATGTTGTGTTGGAGCCCACAATGTACTGGAGGAGCTGCTGGGGACAGTCCAGTGGAAAGCAAGGAGGAATGTGCTGGACTCATGCCAGCAGCATGGCACCATGACTTCCAGGTGTCACACCAGGCTGACCAGCTTTGAGGAGCTCGAACCGAAGGGGAGGGCAAGCAGGGCAAGGTCCTTGGCTAATGATGCCCTGCAGCACATGTGCTCAGCCACAAAACTGCCGGGCCTCTATTTCTGCAGCCAAGGCCGGTGCTGACAATTGTATGGATTGAAGACCCCCTTTTCTATCCAGCACTGACCTCCGTCCTTTCCCTGGATCCAGGGGAACAAGAAATCCCTGTTAACTCTTGGAAGGAGCAGCTGTCTGCTCTGGGAAAGTGTCCCAGAGGCTGCTGTAAGTCCCTCCCAGCCTTCCAAGGCCCCAGCAATGAAGCTCCCTGAACAGGTGGGCTCTGCTCCCCTTTCCTGGCCCCATTCTCTGTATTACAAAACAAATAACCCATCGCTATACAATGTAAATATCTGTGACTGGGCAACTGTAGCAGACACTTGTGCATACTGAGATCAGCACTGGAGGACAGGGTGGCAGGTGGCGCCCATCCTCCTGGGCTCCTCCGGTGTGGAGGCCCCTTACATCTCCTTGGTGCTCATTCTCTTGGTCTTCTCGGCCGTCTCCTAGAGAAAGAGAGCACAAAAATGAAGCTCTGTAGTAACACAGGAGCTTGCAGTGCCCTGAAGCCTGTCCATCCACAAGCAGTGCCAACACTGGCTTATAGCTCAAAGCCCCACAACCGTATTTGTCCCCACAGGCAAGAGGGATCCCCCTTCACTGTGCACCCCCTTCTACCAGAGGTCTCCAAGTGACAGAAGCAGAGGGAACTCCTCTAGCCAGGAGAGACTTAGTGCATGCAGACCTTCCCAGCCTCATGCTAACCTGATGCTTCTGCAGTTCCTGAACGTATCTAGCCAGCTCCTCCTCAGTCAAGTCTTGATCAGGTCGCTGTCTCTGAGCAGGCACCTTCTCATTCTTCCCTGCAAACGGAAACAGTTCAGCGTTATCACAAATGGGGGATGCAAATTTCAGAGGCTGAACCACACAGAACAAAAAGAGGCAGGTCGGCCATGGCATAACTCATGCTTAGGAAAGCTTTGCAGGAGGAAGGTATGGGTTGGCTTCTTAGAAAGAGAATGGGCCTTGTGGCTGCCTGGGACTTCAGAACCTGGGCATGCAGTCTGTCCCCGTCTCTCCCTCCCACATGATAAAAAATAAAACCACAAGGAAGAGGATGTATATTATTTAAAAGAAGCACTTACAATTAGTTCAAACATCTTGGCCTCTTGTAGGGAATAAATGGAAGCTCAGTGCTATCCAAGTATAATAACTGATGCCTAATAAAGAGGTAACTTTACTCAGTGGAGATGCAACTTGCTAATGTATCTGATCTGATTATTTGGTTTCATTATCCCTCTAACGATAGCCTCTACCACTCTGCTGCTCTGACATGGGCAGAAAGTCAAGGAATTGTTGTCCCATTGCATGCTTCTGCCATGGATGCAGGGAACAAAATAGACAGCAAGACCAGGCGTTGCATAGCAACTTTGAAATTTGGTTCTGGGGAGGCAGCAAAAGTCTCTCATTCGGTTGCTTAACCTCTGACACCTACCCACAGCTCCTCTGGCAGCTCTGTTAGTATTCAGTTATCTTTTCTGAGGTGAGTTCCTGCTGCCACAGCCAAATCTGAGCTGAGGTGATCCTGAAGCCTCTGCTGCAGAAGGCCAGATAAACGTGAAAGAAACTCCGTACTTAATTGTTGCTCTTCTCCTCTCTCCTACTCTGCTGGCTATAGACCTGAACTAATGTACTGCTAACATCTCCCGCACGGCACTGAAAACAAAGCTCAAGCGAAGGCCTGGTTT
Source organism: Charadrius vociferus (assembly GCF_000708025.1). Taxonomy (NCBI): domain Eukaryota; kingdom Metazoa; phylum Chordata; class Aves; order Charadriiformes; family Charadriidae; genus Charadrius; species Charadrius vociferus. The sequence continues at coordinate 1,239,204 of NW_009647236.1, read as the reverse complement.
CTAGAGAAGGCCAGGAAAATGCAGTGCAGTGCCAGGAGGGTGGACATGGTTTCTTGAAAAGGACCTGTACATTTCCCAGGGCAAGGGAAAGCTGGCTTTCCACTGGACTCAAGACCATCTGTGAGAAGGCAAAATGGAGAGCTGTTGTTCACAACCCCACTACAACTTCTCATAATTTTAACACGGCTGTGAAAGTTTAAAAAGGTCCTTCCAGAGGAAGACCAGGCAGACCGACAACCCTGCCTTACTATGAACACCACCTCCCTTCATCTCCATCACCATTATTTTCTTCTGCTTCTACAATTTTTATGGCAAGAAGCTAAAGTGCCTTCTTGGCGTTACTGGATGAAGTCTCTTAATCTCCCCTCTGGGGCAAGACAGAACCCTAGCTCCTGTTGTACAGATCCGGTGAATACAGATACAGTCAGGATACTGATACACATACAGCAAAGATGACTTGCTCACACCTACATGTAAGGTTGCAAACAGTGAGCTGTTTGGTCTGCACGTGCCCCAAACGAGCTGGATGCAGAGTAGCTCTGGTCTGGAAGGTTTGGTGCTGAATTTTTATGAAACCAAATCCAAACTACAAACCCCAGCAGCATTGCCCCCAACCTCTAGAACAGAACCAGTCACCCATAGAGAAGTCGAGGAAAAGCTGGAGAGAGAAGAAATCTGGACAGCTGGTGCCCTCAGAAAGATAGGAAGCAAAACCCTCTTTTGTACAAAACCAAATACAGTAATTGTCTGGAGAGCATACGGACCCTCGCACGTCATTGCAGTGCACACCCAGTTCCCACAGGCACAGACACAGCGGTTGCACTCCACCTGGGTCTCTGCTCCATCTTCATAGGTTTCGTCTTCTAGGGCACACTCTAGAGAGGTACAAAACATGGGCAGTGGGTGTGAGAGAGCAAGCAGGCTAAAGACAACATACTTTGGAGATGCCTCCAGAGAGAAGAGGTACAAGGTTTTGGAGGAGGCCTTCCTTCCACTAACCACCAGAAGTTTTGTAATGGCTAAAATATTCATGCTGAATTTGGTGCATGAAATCAGCCAAAAAATAATTTGGGAAAGTCAAGCACTTCATTTTGTTTCCTCAAAATAACACATTTCAATTTCTCAATTCCAAATGAAATCTCAGTATTTGATTTGTTTGAATTTCCTAATCTGTTATACATAGAAGAGAACCCCCAAAGTGTAAGTTTTGGTTACTCTGAAACAATTCCTGTTCCATGTGGGGAGAAGCTGGGGAAATGGTAAGTGTATTTACCGTTGCCCTGAGAAAGGAAGAGGAAAAAAAGATTTCTCATTTCAGCTCACATTCCTTCTCACAGTTCGATTATATGTTTAAGTTGAGGCCCCCAAAGCATTCAAGGGTCCATACGGTGTTAAGTGAAAACCAGCTGATCATGTTTTCAAGGGGAGGTGCAGCATCCCTAGCTTCCCACTGACATAGGCAACAGAGAGTTCAACTTAATATTCCCTAAGAAGCATAGCCTCTGTCTGTTCCTCTGTGCCACCGCAGTGGGATGTAAATCCTGTACCTTTGGACTGGTACCCCCTGAGGAGACAATTAGATGAATGGCTAGGCACGCCTGGTCAGCAGAACACTAAGCTGCTTCCACGTGAACTGTAGCATAAACAGGATTTGGAAGGATGGTGAACTTTCACCAGCGATGTTCATCAGCGAGAGTCTCTGTGTGAAAGGCAGAGCATAGCAGGACTTTGGTCTGGTCTGACCTTCCCAAGTTATCCAGACGTGAGCTCCTCACATGATTTATCTCCACACTGTTAAATACATGCCTTGACCTTCCAAGCATACCATATCCATTTAACCTATGCCCTCACTTCTAAAATCCAAACCTTTTTCATCACAAGAGCTGTGGGAGCTCTGGGGCAGAACAAGCAGTACTTTTGACAATGCAGGGACAAGGGGGTGCTGTGTCAGATCGGAGGTAGGTATATATCAACATTATCTCTGGGAGTGGAGTTACAGCATCAGATGTCTGGCCCAAAAGCTTGTCTCTTCTTTCCTCCCTTCCCAGGACCCCTCTGTTCCCCAACACAAGCAAGGAGCTCCTACTTTTCTCTGGTGGGTTGAAGGATGGGCTAAGGCACTTGAGAAATTCATTGAAGCTGAGCTTCCAGTCAGCATTTTCATCTGACAGCTCGATGAGGGCATCTACGCAGAGTCCCCTGAAAGGAAACACAGAGGCATGTTCTGCACAGGGCTGTACTAGGCTGGTCCCTGCTCTACTGGCTTCAGAGTACAGATGAGTAAAACCAGTAACAGCTAGGAAGGCTCTGAGATGCCTGGCAGAAGTGGCTTCTGTAAGGAAACCTCACTGAATACAGACAAAAGAAAAAGAGTCACAAAATAATCCCTGT
>NW_009647236.1:1231290-1236794 GCF_000708025.1 Charadrius vociferus | reverse complement strand
TGTTGACATCTACATGCTGTCACACGAGTCAAGATGCAAGCACAGCCTAACAACAAGCAGCCTGTTCTCCTCATTGTCTCACACACAGTGGCACACACACAGAAAAAGGGAAACCTCTCAAACTACGTTTTCAGCTCTAACTGCAGGCTGCCCATGAGCTGTGTTTTCCTACCATCTTCCTTGCACTGGATCTAGCTATCAGGCAAAAGGTGAGTAAGGTCCACTGCTAAGCTAATTTGTTAGGAAATAAAAAAGAAGACAAATTTTCTGTCACCCAACTCACTTTGTGGCTGCACACCTAGTGTGCAAAAGATTTAAGGCAAAAGAGGGTTAGAATAAATGCCTAACGTGAATGGTAGGGGTGGCACTGTTCCATTTGGTGGTATTCACCTAATTAAGTGAGAAGCCACTTCATACACAGTTATCTTTGTTAGTGCAAGCCCTAACCGATATTTTCTGTGAGTGAATTTTCATGCCCTCTTCTACCACATCTGGCCCTCCTGTTCACTGCCCACCTGAGCAGCTTGTTGGTCTCCTGGTCCATGTAGGTCGTGATGTTGACAGCAGTCTCATTCTGCTCTACAAACTTCAGGAATTCAGTGGAGTCCAAGCGAGAATCACCATCGTCAAAGCTCTGTAGAAAAAGATGGGAAGATGTGAGAGGGTCTGATTTATCACTTCAGGGTACCCCTCCCTTCTCCCTCTTCCATATGTACTTAGCATTTTTGAAGCTTCAGTGAAAGAGGTTGCATCATCCCTGTTTTGCACAAAGAACAGAAGCTCAGAGAAAAGCAACAACATATCCATGCTAGCATCAGAATTGGGAGACAGGATCCTACCCTTGTTCTCACCGATAAGCTACACTGCCTCGCATTCACCTCCTGCTGCTTGATTTATGGCTCTAACCCCATTTTTTCTCTTTGTTCCAGACAGCTCTTAGCCTTCTTATATACCTCCTGCCTCAAAGCAAACCAGTTGCATTCAAGGAGGTGTCAGCTTTCCAATATGTGTAAGTCCAAAGCTGTGCCTGGACAGTGACAGTGACAAAAGAGAAAATCACAGGAAGCAATTTTCTGCTGATCCCAAAGAAGGAACAATTTAATGCAACAGCACAACGCCTTGCCACCAACTTCTTAAGGTCCTGACAGGACTCCTGGCACTGAAAAGCAGGATTTGTAGCCCCGAAATCCTGGCTGTACTCCCAAAGAAGTAATTGCATTTTGCCTTCCTGTTTGGAGATGTCATATCACAGTGCTGGGAACTCAGCAGGCACTGCTGGGCCGCCTCGGAGACAGCTGCATTGCAGTGAGGGGAAAATGAATTCTGCACACAGACTGCTGCCGGCTAATTTTTGCTGTGTGACCTGGGGCAGGTCACTGTGTCTCCTCGTGCAGTGCTTCCAGGAATGCTGGAAGAGACACTGCCTCTTGTTACCTCTATGTGGTTCAGGAGAAACCTGTAGGGCTAGGAAAATTACTCTGCGTGCTTTAGCCTGCGCATAACTGCTCCACTAACGGGTTTCAACTTCTACTAGACTTTGAAGTCTCTCGACCCGCTATTTCTTGTGAAAGTGGCCGCAGTTCCCTGAATGACCCAGACTCCGTTAAGCTAGTTTTCCTGCCATTCAGTGCTATGGTCTGCATTTATGTGTTCCCCCACAGACCCTCCAAAACAGAGCAGATTCCCACCACAGGCCTCACTCACTCCTCTCAAAATATGGTCACGGCCTGCTTGACAAACAACCTACGCCCCAGTGATCCACACAAGTCAGGCTTCCAGGAGGTACACAGCTTATTGCCAAGTCTACAAACCTCCCCATCAAGAAGCAAAGGGAAATGCTTCATCTCACCTTTGGCTCCAGTGTTTATTACCTGCAGGGCAGGAATCAGGCGATTCAAAGGGTGGGTGTGTGGAGCCCCGGGGCTGCACACTGCAGAATTCCTCCAGCTATAGCAGACCCTCATTGGTGAAACGAATTTGTGTGTGTCTGAATCCATTTAGTTCGCCTTGCTTGGATTTGTCCCAAGTTGCTCCAAGCTCTGAATCCTGCTTTAAAAGTCTTTCAAAGCTTTAAGAGTTGTTGATATGGTGGATTACCACCTGACAGAGAAGGTAATTCCCCCTTTGGACTGAGAAAAGGTATGGCTTTCTCACGGAAACTTTCACTCACTTGTGCCTGCGATCAGCGCTGCAGAAAAAGGGCGCCAATAAAGAAAACATGAGGCTGTCTGCCTCTGAACTGCACCCACAAGATTTCACCAGCATCCCAACAGGCACTGGGCCGGCAGGGCTGACCAGGCTGTGCTGTGGCAGTGGAGCAAGCCAGGGGCCAGTGGCCAGGCTGTGCTGGGGCAGAGGAGCAAGCCAGTGGCCAGTGGCCGGCTCATGCATTTCAGCAAAGCCCATGACCTGGGGAGACTCTCTATGAAGGTGGCTGGGGACAGCACGTTTGCAGGGGGAAGGACTGAGCAGCTCTGCTCTGCAGGACGCTGCAGCTTTCACGTGGTGGCAGGTGCTGGCGGGGGTGCCCGAGGCAGTGGGACACAAGTGGGTTTTCACAGAAGGAGCAGCATTAATGGCTACAAAGGCAAAGATGCTCTCTGGAGCCCGGGGAAGAGCTCCTCTGTCTCACCAGGGGGTGCCATTGCCATGGCAAATTTGCTTGCAGCTCTAACTCCTGTCAGGCACCATTAATCTCTCGCTGTCAACAGCTTATGATTTAAACACTCTCCCCCTTTCCCCACCTGCTCCTCCAGCTCCATCCTGAATGCTTTGAAGTCTTTATCAGGAGCCGGGTGTGAGGGGGAGGGATGAAGCAGTGCATGTGGCAGAAGCATGGGAGAAGCTGTGATCTGCTGGTTACAAAAGGGGGTGGGGATGGGCTGAGGGACAGACTGGCAGGGAGGAGGGAAGAGGAATGGGATTATTGCAGGGTCCAAGACTCATGGGCGGTTCCGCTCTCTCTGCAGAGCACTAGGGAACTGCCAGCTCTCGGCCGCAACTGAGCCATACTCCTTGCAAGCAAATATTCCCCTCAAAGCCCCCAAGAGTCCTCTATCACCATCTCAGCATGGCCTCGGGACTGTCTGGAACAAAGGATCAGCATCCCCTGCCACAGCTTCCTGCTCCTTTTACCTGCATTTCCAGCACTTTCACCCAGCTTTTCTCGTCTGGCTATCTTTCGTCCCCTGAGATCAGTTCTTCTCTCCTCCACCACACACACACTTGGCCTGCTCTCCTCCTTTTCCCCAGGGCAGGTCAGATCCCCAGAGATGCTCCAGGTCCGGGCTGTCGCATAGCAGTGTCAGTGGCTCTGCCAGCAGCTGCTGCAGGCAGCCCCTAACACATCACGCTGTAGGACATATGAGACCTCTCTGGCCCCCAGCTCGACAGGCCCATCACACACTGAAGCCTCTTGGGTGGGGGCATGGCAGCTGCTTCGCAGTGACACGGCAAGAAATGTTCTCTGGCCTCTGAGGCACGTGCTGCTCTACTTGCCTTGAAATACTTGTCCAGGACTTCGCTGTAGTTGCTGCCCTTGGAAAACCAGCCGTCTGGGATAATCTCAGCTTCCAGCCACTGGATGACGCGGCGACGAAGCTCATCTCTGTCTGACTGGTAGCAGACGACTGTCACGGCAGTAGGTATAGCAGGAGAAAAAACAAGGATGAGAGAAATGAAGTTGGCAGGGAGACCACAGAGAGACGACCGGAAGTAAAAACCAGCCGGCCAGCCCTGGTGGCAGTTTGCAGGCCCCTTCATCCTTGGATATGCACCAGGGCCAGATCAAAGCAGAGGTGCCATGTGCTGCACGGCAGATGGGCTGTGGGTGACACCATGTGGCAAGGACAGAAAACGACACTCCTCCCAAACCCCTTCTGCCTTCTCATCCCTGAAGCTTGTGAAACAGCAACCGGGGGCTGACTGGTCTTGGTGAGAAGAAGTCTGAGGGAGGAAGGTGACTGACAGTGTCCCCAGGCTCCCGGATGCCATGCAGAAGAAGCATTCGGCCATCAGCCCTCAAGTACCAAAACCTCCATCCTCTGCAACTGAGCAAGCCTTTCTACCATGCTCTCCCCAGGACCTAATGGGGCCTAATATCTCAGGAGATTTCATTTCTTCAAAGCCCTGATTTGCCCACCCTGATTGGAAAGGAGAGTGGGTCAAGTTGGGCTTGTCTGCAGTGCTCTCCAGAGTCACAGGTTTCTCTAGGCGGGTATCACCTCATGTGCTAATACTGAACTATGTATTTTGAAGCAAAACTGCAAGCCTAGATCTTCTGGCTTCTGTGAGTTGTCACACCTGCCAAGAGGCCAATGGAGCCAGAAGGGGAATCAGCGTGCATTTGTGTTGCTTACACACACTAGGGATCACCTTCTGAATCCAGTGACTACAATCACAACCGGATGGACAGTTTCTGCATGTTTAATTTTGAACTTCCTTGAAACTGCTTTGAGGTGGTGGCCATGCCCACAACACGGTCCTGTCCCTTAAGTTTGTACTTGGGTTTGCTCTCATCTGTCCTAGGAAACTGAAGTTGACAATTAAACAGCTCCAGCACTTAGAGGCTATGGATAGGAAAAAGGTCCCCTGATGAAGCACAAGCCGTGGCCCCAAAATCCACAGTCTAAGTACACAAGCCAATGCATAAGTGGAGAAACCAGTCACTGAGAATCCGAGACTTGTTGGCTGATGGGAGAGGTGGTTGAGCTACACCTCCCGACTTCCCAGACAGTGCCCCTTTCATTACGTAGTGCTATCCCCATGCCCATCAGTTAATCACTCCTGAAGCAAAGTCTCGTAAAGTCTCTTTTCAAAAGAGTGCTCTTGGAGTTGGGGACAACAGCTCCACAGTTATTGTGTCTTAGATCCTCAATGAACTACGCCAAAGAGTGTCTCTTCTCTCAGCCTGGGGGATGAACATATCTTGTGTCCCTAGGAGCAAACTGGGTTTCACTGTACCTTGTACATGCTTAGAGTCCCTGAGACATCCCAGCACAGTGAAAAGCCCAGGAGATGTATGAGTTTTGAAGTTACTCAGGAGTAAAGAGCTGGGCAATCACATTTCAGGTGATTTACCAACTCAGACTGCAACAGCCAGTGCAGAGGTATCACTTTTACACAGAGCTATTCAACTCTCCCGGCAGACCTTCCTCCCCACCTCGCTTCCCAAATACATCCCCAGCCATGTGAGGAGACGGCTTCTCACCTGGACTTGCAGCTGGATTCTCAGACTTCTTCTCTGTTAATGGAAAGACAGAAGAGGGTATTTCTGACACAACATGAAGCAATACAAATCTCTTCCCACCCTGGGTGCCACTTGAGCAAGAGAAGAGGAAGCTAGGAGCCTTTGGGAACACGAGGGCCACATGTATGATTAAGGGACTGGAACATGTGTCATCCAAGGGGAGGCTGAGGACTGTTTAACCTGAAGAAGAGAAGGCTCAGGGGTGGTATCATCAATGTTTATGATCTGATGAGAGGGAATGAAGAAGATTGAGCCA
>NW_009647236.1:1187341-1231253 GCF_000708025.1 Charadrius vociferus | reverse complement strand
GGCACATATTTAAACAGAAGAAATCACATATGAACATAAGGGAACACTTTTTTATTGTGAGGCTAGTTGAACACTGGAACAGGTTGGCAAAAGAGGTTGTAGAGTCTCCGTCCTTGGAGATACTCAGAACCCTGGACTGGATACAGTTCTAGGTGACCCTGCTTGAGCAAAGGGGTTGGACTAGATGATCTCAGGAGAGGAGGTCCTTTCCTACCTCAATAATCCTGTGGTTCTGAGTTACTTCTTAGCACCAGGCTACATACGGTTCTGGCAGAGGTTTCACTCAAACAGCAAAGGAGGTCAGGCAGTTTGGGCCTGTGCTATTTTTCCCTTGTCACCTGTTCACTCTTGGAACAGCTCTTTTCACAGAGGTTCCTCTCATTCAGGAGAGATGGGCATGTGCAAGGCAAGGTGTGGGGGTGAGTTAAACAGCCCCACCATTGAGATGAAATCCTTGCTCCTAAAGTTCTTGAGGTTCCTCATGAACTGGGATGGTAGTATGGGCTTTGGGTGTTTATCCTGAGAGTCTGACCTTTTGTCAGCAGGTAGGCTGAGAGACCTGGCTGGCTCAATCCATGAGCTCAGAGAGAGGCAGGCAGGAGCAAGAAGTTGCCCTGCTCTCCTAAGTGCCCCCCTTCTGCCAACCCAGGGAGACAATAGCTCAAAGATCCCACCACAGCCAAGGTGTCAGGGCCCCGAGTGCACTAATGAGGGCCTTAATTGGCCCTGTCAGCCTCACCTAGGGCCTCCATCCATACTCTCTACCCATCAGCTCATTTCAGCTGATGCCTCAGCCCCTAGTCCTTGCCTGGGATTATGTTGTAGGCATACCCGTCTCCGGCTCTTTTGCAACCATTCCGGTACTTGCCATAGATCCTGTCGATCTAGGCCCTGACCTGGTGGGGTCTTCCCACCTGTATCTCAGGCTGCTATAGACTGCATCACTATGGACTTGTCTGGCAACTGCAGGGCTGTGCCTGATCCTGGTTACCATCACTGGACCTGATCCTGAGTTGGTTTCATGGCTCAGCTTCAGGCCTTCTTCATCACCACAAACTTGCCTCGTGATCTGGACGCTTGATTGAACCTGGCTGTTGTTCCCAGGCTTGCCCTGTTAGCCCGCTCAGCAACTGTGGGACAAGGTCCTGGCTGGCGAGACCTCTGCCTTGCCTTGTTACCATGCTTGGCTCCCAGCTCTCCTTCCCTTAGAGGGTAGCTGGCCTTCATCACTCCCTGACACAGGGTTACCTTTACAGTGGCCATCGTAATCCACCTGGATCTTGGAACCAGTAAGGCAGGCATCACGGTGCAGCTCACAGTGGTTCAGGTACGTCTTGCCGTTGCTACCACACACAGGCCTCTTATGAGGTTTGCATTGCTGTGAGAAAGCCAGAGAAGACAGCATTTTACCTGCCTCTTTGGGACAGCTAGAGGGAAGCAGATGAGTCCCAGCATCAGCCTGGCTCAACAGAAGCTCTCGGAACAGATCCCTTGGCCCAAAAGGTGTTTGGAGCAGGCTGAACCCACCCATACCACCCCAGAAAAACCTGCACAGAGAAGTCTGTGGGTATGCGTTCAAAGGCTTCCCTTTATCCCAGCCTCTGTCACCACCACAGCGACAGGAGCCTTCCTGAAAGCAGAGCCCAGCAGAGAAATCAGTGCCCAGAATAAATACTGAGTGTTATCCTGCAACTGCTGCTCTGTATGCCATGGAAGTGCCTGCCCGGAGGTGTTTCTATGAATCCCTTCTGTGCACCTCTGCTTGCTCAGCTCCATTACATCTCTTTGTAGACTCTGCTCCACCTTTCTGCAACTGAATGTAGAACAAGCCATCACCCACAAGCAAACAGCGGAGCCTACAGCAGAGGGAGAGTACACCAGTGCCACTGTTCAGGCTGCAGGCTTCTTTCTCGTGTCCCTTTCAGTCTGGCCAAGCTTACCCAGAGTGACAGATTCTCTTCCTGCTCATGGGGCATTTCACTCTCCAGTGCCCAGGCTGGTGCGAGAGAGCTGCAGGCTCTGATGGGAGTGGGAACAAAGAGCCACATGCCCATTCCCAGGAGCCAGGCAGGAACGGATTGAAAGCACAGGACAGAGCAGAGTAGGGAGATACTGTGTCTCTACAGCTGGGAAAGGCTCTTCTAATCATCTCCGGCTCCCTGCTGGATGGAGCTATGCATCCTCACAGCGCTCTACCACAATTATTTCCATTTTACAAAAGCTGATTTTTAGTAGGGTGCTTGTAACCTCCTCAAAGAAGATGCCAGTGAGGGCAGGCTGTCTTGGAGCTCGCAGACCACTCCCTATAGTGCCCTCCAAAGGCAGCTGGCTATCAATACCCTACTGGGCTTTCCCAACAAAAGACCTCCAGCCACATCTCCTGTGCATGTAAAGACCCTATGCAGCTGTGTGAGTAGCACAGCTGCGAGCCCCAGACAGTATCTGCCCTACAGGGCTCTTCCCCCACACCACATGAGAAAGGCCCTGCTGTTTGAAGAGCCACTGTGAATATGCAGCTGCTCCAAAACAGCTGTAGCCTCATCCTATCATGGGATCCTCCCAGCAACTGAAACCCAGCCGGGATAGCGTGTGTGATGCCCATCCCAGCCGCAGAAGCTGTGCCACCCTCCTACCTCAATGCAGAGGCAAGTTGGATCTCCCTTCTCTGTCACTGCACACTCCCGCCCAGCTCCGCAGAAAACATTGGCACAGATCTTGGATTTGCTCCTTGGCTCTTCCTGCAAGATACAAAGTAAAAGACACAAAATACATCAAGTTACCGGGAAGAGCAGCAACACAGGTTTTAAAAAACCAACACTGGACCGAAGAGCACCAAGGCAGTAAGGGACAGATCCCAGAACAAGAGGCATGACTGCAATAGTTGGACAGCTCAGACAATAACCAGGAGCAGACACAAAAGCTAGGGCTACAGCCCCAGCAATAGAGAGGCATTCCTTGAGGTCATTCCCGGAAAATCACCTAGGAGAACTGGAGCAAACATGAGCAAGAGAAAATCTAACACGAATGGCAAGAATAATTCACTTATGTCAAGGACTGACATCTTCAAAATTTTTTTTCATGGAGGGTAGGGAGCAGAAATGTCTTTGCTTGAGACATTTAAGAAGGTGAACATAATCCTGGAGAAAGGTGGGACACCAAACAGGCAAAAGAAATCACCATCAGACACCAGATAATGCCCCTGTCACAAAAAAACTTCACAAAACTACATGACCCATTATCTTGCCTTCACTGGTCAAGATTAAACACTTCAAAGGAAGAGACACTGTCATAGATAATTATACAGTAACCTTCTCAAAGAGAAAATTTCTTCCTGGTCCCTGACAGCCAGCAGTTGACTTATGCCCTGCAGCACAATTTATATGCTTTACAGTTTTCTCCTAGCCAAGTCATCACAAGTATTCTTGTTGTTCACATAACTGTTGAATCCTTTTTTTTTGAGTCCCACTGCATTCCCAATCTGGTGACACCTAGCAGGGAAGATTTCCACAGGTTAATCATGTTTTCAATAAAACCACAATTTACTTTTATCAGTTTAATGTCTTCTTTTCCTTAGACTTTTAAAAAAGAAGACTGTTCCAGGGGTTCAGACTTTGGAGACCCTGATTTAATTCCCTGCTTTGTTGTTAATTTCCTTTGTGACTCTCATTCCATCTAATATTTTCCACCTGGGAGTTAAGTATCTGGTTCAGGCTAGCCAACTGGCTTCCTCAACAGTTTTGTATCGGAGACAGAAGATTGAGGAATGCAAAATAATCAGTGGGATAGGTCAATCACATCAGCTGTGACTCTTCTCTCTAATACATGAAGGGTTTTTTTATCTTCTCATCTGAGTATTCTTAACCTCTGCTCATTTGTGGTATCTTTCTACCTCCATGATATACTTTTGAAAAGTAGGTGATCAAAAGGGAGCAGAATTTGCCTGAGGAGCAAGCATTATTGATACATTTAATAAAAAATGCTGAGCGCATTTTTTCTCCCATTACTTCTTTTTCCTAATTTGCATTTTTTGTTTTGTTTTTAAACCACAATTTCACAGTGGGTTGTTGTCTTTACTGAACAGCCCACAGGACAGCCAGCTCATTTTCTCAATGACTTTGCCCTGGTCTTCAGTGTGTTCTGCCTGCTGGGCTACTGCACAGTCATCAAGCCCAAGAAGGTCTTTTCAAAGGATTCCCTCCAGGTTTGCATAGCAACAAACACCTTTCCTGCTCTCTGCAAATGTTCCTATCTTGCTGCTTATTCTGTAAAATAAAAATATAATATTCAGACACACCAGTCTTAGCCCTGAAACACAGACTGTGTCCTGGGCCTGCTCAACCTATGAAGACAGTCTGCCCCTTGGTCCTCCTGTCGCACATGGTTTCTGAGCTATGAAAGACACTCTGCCCCTTCTGCTGCATCCACCTCTTCTTAGCTGTCTTCTGGTCGAGGGCTGGGGTAAATGATCTAGGTGCTTCTGGGATGGGATGGAGAAACATGAGCGCTTCACCGCACAAAGCAACTTCACACAACTTAGGGCAGGAAAGGAAGAATAACTCATTTTGCAAAAAGCACAAAGAAAATCCAAATTCTCCCAGGTTGTAGTCTGGCTAGGGCACTCCCACACCGAAAATGCACTGTAGGCACCTGAGAGCTGATCTGTTTAAAGGGTTTCAAACAACATTCACCGAGCCAAAGACCAGAAAAAAAAAGAGCTAGACGCAGCTTTGAACTGCCACCCACCAAGGTCTGTAATCCAGGTGACTGGCAATAGATGGCAGTACTCTGCCTCTCCTTACCCATGGCCAGGCACCACTGCCAGCAGCCAGCTCCTGCCTGCGCCCACAGATGCCAAACGTGGCTCTTGCCTCCCGGGCTGTGATGGCACCGCTACAACCGCAGCCGGCCCCAGCAGGCGTCCGCAGGGACTGAGCTCAGGTTGCAAGACTCCTCTCCCCTCGTCAGCTCGCTGGAAACCAGGCCCGCGACGTGGCTGTCCTGGCCACAGCTCCCTCCCCTCAAGCGCCTGAGCCCAGGAGCCCTCCCGCAGCTCTCCCACTGGGACCTGGGGTGGGGATGCTGCCAGGATGACACTGCCAGAACAGCCTCTGAGGACAAACTGCCCCCTGCCAGGCTAGAGAGCCATCTTATTCTGATTTTTCTTATTAATCAAAGCAAGACGGTTTGGTGGTTGCTTCTTTGTTGTTGTTTTAAGCTGTCTGAGGCTGGCAATGGGTCAGAGCTGGTTGCCACATCCTAGCACGGCTGTCTCCATCCCAGGGGTTTGCCACAGAACAAAAGGAATCAAGCTGCTCTGCCTGCCCTCCCACTCGAGCACAGGGTTTCTCATTCTCAGCTTGCTCATGTTCCCTTCCAGCAGCAGCAGCCATGGCAGGAGCTACCAGGCTAGGTGCTTGCTCCATCTTCAGTGAAAGCAGCTCTTAGCTTCCACTCCAGTTCCCTCAGCCCCTCTGTCCCCCATCCTTGCAACGCTCACCCCACAAACCATACTTTCTCCATCTACAACCTACAAACCACAGGCCCTTCTACTTGTATACCCCCCTCCCAAAATTCCCCAAACCCTCACCTCCTTCCTTCACCAGACATCACCTCTCCTACCCTACATCTACCCCATCCCACACCTGCAACCTGACCCAGCGCTGGCAGCTGCCACTGCAGATCCTGCCTTCACCTCCTGCAAGAGCCAGGAAACACTTTCCCCCGCCAGCCTGCCCACAGATGAAGTTAGTGGTTGCCACCGCTACCGCTTGGTATGGCCACACAGCTCTAAGGTGGTTCACGGTACACTGCCGGGTGGGAGCTCTCTGTAGTGGCTCCCGGCTGCCTTCCTGGCAAATGCCCGAGTCTCCTGTGAGTAACTGGGAGTGTAACGGAAACAGTGGTGGATGAATGGATGAGTACGGTGGGGGTCTGCAAATGGGGCTTTATAATCTTCACTCCTGATTCTCTGGCGACCTCCCAGATGCCACCAGCCAAAGTAGTTTCTAGTGACAGATATTCTGATCTTACCTTGGACCTTGTCATGTTTGCTCTTTCTAAAGCTCCATCTGCTGGAGTCATGTGAGTAAGCGGGGATGGCAGCTGCCACTTCAATATTAAACAGCTTGTCCTCGCACCTACCACGTAAAAGCTTGAAAATATGAACTGCAAAGGTTTAAATGCAAGGCCACACACAAAAAAGGCTCCACAGTGTTTCAATGTCATTGCCCTTAATTTAATTTCAGGATCTGGGGGCCGGAATCATAGTTTTTACACTGCTTCCTCCCTGTGAGCTGCCATTGCCTTTTCTGTGACCGTGGACTTGGGAAGTGTCACTCGTCCCTGTGCACAGCGTGCTCGGGCAGGCAGAAGGGAAAGGGCAGACAGTCGTTATTAATTGCTGCACAGTGGCATTTACACCGCCAGCCGTGACAAGTTTCTCTTTTCTGCCTTGGGTGAGATGCCTGAGCTCCCTCTGTTTGGGCAATGCTTTTAATTACTCCTCTGCTGCCCAGAGAGCAAGCGGGAAGGTGTAAAAGCAGCGAGCTCCAAGCCAGGGCAGGATTGCCTGGACTCTGGAGCGTCCACCAGGGCACAGGGGCACTCCTGGCTCTTCACCCCACAGTCTCCACAGGGGCGCAACCTCCCCAGACACCTTCTTGGGCAAAGACCATGGAAGAAAGCTGTTCGCCATGGCTCACGGGCCAGAAACTCAGGGCAGCATCAGCATCACGTACGCATAGCCCAGGCTGTCTGCTGAACGGGGATGGGAATGCATGCTGATTTCAGGGGGCTGGGAAGCGTAACCCCATGGACGAAGGGTCCTTGCGTGTGAACAGGCAAGCGCCAAGCAGAAGACCCGAACTGACAGTGCAGCGAGCCTGTTGCTCAGGCTGGTGCTCCCCAGGGAGAAAGGAGGAAAAAAGAGACATTTCCAAGGCACCCGAAGGCGAGAAAGCTGGTGGCAGCGCCAGCGGTGAGGGATCACCATGGCAACCGGCAATGCGGGGCCTCAAGGTGGAGAGCTAAAATTAGGCAGCAGCGGGAAGGGCTGTTTATCATCTCTAGCAGCAACCGGCACTGAGGAGTTGGACCCCCAACACTACGTAAGTGCAGATGTCGGGAGCATTTCCGAGCCCCTGCCTGTTGCCTGGATGTCTGGGACACAGCATGGCTCGACGTGCCAACACACAGTGCCACACACGGGTCTGCACAGGGTCCCATGGTCCTGCCAGCTGCCGTGCCGGCTCCGCGCTGGTGGGACTGCACGAAAACAGTGCAGTGTCTGCAGCAAGATATACGAGTGACCATACGCATGAAGGAAAAGAGGCATGGTGGCTCCTTGGCTTTGCAAGGGAGCTGCTCACCGCAGCTCTCTCTCGTCTGCTCCCTCCCCTGGCCCCCACTGAGCCACAACTGCCTGGTGTCACCTGGTGGGAATGGGGACTTTCCCAGCCGGCCTGTGAAAGCTGAAACCATTAACAGTTCAG
This sequence comes from Charadrius vociferus, assembly GCF_000708025.1. Classification (NCBI taxonomy): domain Eukaryota; kingdom Metazoa; phylum Chordata; class Aves; order Charadriiformes; family Charadriidae; genus Charadrius; species Charadrius vociferus. The sequence continues at coordinate 1,223,763 of NW_009647236.1, read as the reverse complement.
CAACAAAACGCCTGTGGAAGAACAAGCTTCCACCTGCAGAGAAGAGCTGTGCAAGCAGCTGCACATCCATAGTGCCCCACCGCCCGAAGGGAGCAGCAGGGATCTCTGCCATTACGCATGCTCTGGGAAACCAGCAGGGAGACTACCCTGCTACAAGGTGGGGAGTTAACGTGCTTGAAAACAACCCCTCAGATCACTTTTTGCTTTCTGCACATTCTTCCATACGAAATCTCCTCTTGGAGACCTCAAAAGTCTTTTTCTCAGCAGCCCACACTGCACTGGAGAAATACTGCCTGCCATCCTGCTCCTACTGACACGAGTAAAAAGCTTTTCTGCTATCAGCAGCAACATTAGGCCTTTTTCCTCTTTTGGCATCAGTTTATGGAAATCCATAAAATGACGGGACCCCTCAAATAATGCTCTCTGCTGTTTGCTGTAAAACCAAGGCTTTGTGTTTTTTCCCTGCCTGATGTGCAAGGAAATCAGTGCTCTAGAGCAGCAGCACTGAAAGCTCCTTCGGGAAGCAATCCCATGTATTATACAAACTTGAGTACTACACAGACAAGGCAAAACTAAAGGGCACCAAAATGATGTCTGAAGTTGTAAAACTTGCTGTCCTGGTTTGAGGCTCAAACCACGACACTTGCACAGATTCTCATGCCTCAGGAAAGGCAGCAGCAAAAGCTGGGAGGAAGTTTTCATAAATAAACAGTACAGGGAGAAATGAGCTTTGCAGCTATGTATTTCAGCCAGTCCTCCCTACATCTTCTCATCCACATTCCTTTTGCCTGTTCCCTGCCATGACTGACACAGGAATAAGGAGTCTGCGAACACACCGAGGTGCCACATGTAAACAGCACAATTTCTAAACCAACTCAACACCCAGCCACAAAACCTAGCGCTTCGTTCAGCTGTTGTCTTGGCAATGTTTTCTTCTCAAAGCAGAAAGATTTGGAGACACAAGGGATTAGGTCAACAACGCAGAAAGCTGAGATGAGAAGCTATGTCTCCTGACTCCCAAACCTCTCTCCTCTTCTGATGTGGGGCTGGGAGAGAGAAGTGCTGCATTGTGCTGCGTTATCCAAAAAGAGAGGGCTGGGCAGCAGAGCAGCTCAGGGGGGTCAGGAAAACTTAGCAACTCCTGCACAGTGATGGCAGGAGAAAGCATTTGGCTTGTGCACTTCATCCCATTACCCAAGTGCACCTCCAGGCAAAACAGGTCTTTTGGCAGCGTGCCCTCCTGCAGAGGTCCGGGGAGAGTGGATCCCACGTTTGCTGGAGGGCACGCACAGGCAGGCAGCCTGTCACCTCCGGCCATTTGTGCCGCTGGCTCTGGCAGCACCGTTCCTCCTGTTGTTCCGGTTTGTGACCAACAAGCAAAGCGCCCGTCCCTCCGTGCAAACCTGACCTAATTCCTGCGGCAGCTCCCTGGATCCTCTAACACTCTGGTGTGACGGGGCGGAAATTTGGCAGCAGCATAAACTGAGCAGACTAGCGTGAAACAAGCAGGCATCCCCGATGTTGGGTTTGCCATAAATAGATAGGTGAGGCGAACACTGCAATTTCTCTTCCTTAGGGCTACTGCCTCAGGACACCTGCAGACTCTGGAAGAAACCCCACATAGATTACCTTTAAGTCCAACTTGGAAGGTTTGATTTTCAGTTGTCAAAGATAAGATGGAGATAAGCCCAGTCTGTATGGATTGAACTATGTCTGATTTCTGGTTCGTCTCTCTGATAAAACCTGTCTCCCAGGACATCATCACTATTAGGATGGCACAGTGGGCTGTGGAGTGATCCATATCATCTACGCTGGAAGAAAAACCATCAGAGGTTGCTGAACCCACTGGTGCAGGGTCACATCAAGACCCAGCTGCACCCTTCCTCAGGTCTGGTGTTATCCAGTCCCAAAGTGGCACCCCCTGGAGCCAAACTCCCCCTCCCCAGGAGGGTCCCCTCCCCTTGCCTCTGGGAGGCACATGGCACACGTCCTGCCGCTCAGACCAGCAAAGGTCTTGATGGGCTGTTCAGAAGGCTCAAAAACAGGCTGTCCCTAAGCTAGTTAGTTAAAAAGGAAGAGAAAAGATGTTGTGAGGCAAAGTCTGGACCAGCACTCAATTCCCCAGGGCACTGCGACCAGACACATTTGACAATGTTTCCAGTCCTAACAATATCCTATTTGAAGGGTATCAGCATGAGGTCTGCGCTGGATGCAAAGGGGGTCCAGCACCATTAAAACTTCAGGATTCCTCCTCCCCCAAATCCTAAAGCCGTCCTGCAAGCAGCAGAACTAATGAAGTCCAGTTTCCAGCAGCTCTCTCTGCACGGCCTGTCTGTCAGCTAGTTACAGGGCAGTGTATGGACTCCTTCCTCGGAGGGGGGTCTTTGCAGGCCCCTCTCATTAAGCCGGTCACCTAGAGTCACAAAACCAGCTGGATCCCATTATCTCGGAGGCCTCCACCGCTTTATCAGCTGCGGCGGAAACAGGCTGATAGATTCAAGACTCGCTGGAGGCGAGAGACAGACAGGCAGGCATAGACAGCCTGCTGACAGAGCTTTGCTTCCTTAGGGAACCAGGCTGTAATTCCTTTGCAGAGCCCCATGAAATACCCCTCTGGCTCAGCCTCTTGTCTCAGCAGACTCAGCACCACTGCTGCTGGCTGCCTTGGGGGCAGGTCCTCACCCAGCACCCCTTCAGTCTCCCCTACGCTGACCCTCGTGCTCCCTGCCCAATGTTTTCCTTGCATTGGAGGACAGACCCCATCTCTGTTCTGCTTTAATCCATCCCTTGGAGTTTCCACTGCTGAGGTATTTCAGCTAGCTGCAATCGAGGGCTGCGAACAGCCATCCGAACACAGTGCTGGGAGCTGCTGTACTCCCTGTGGGACACCTGCCATGGAGAAGCACGTGCCCCAATCCAGTCCACAGTCACCATACCCCTTCCCAAATCTCTCCCGGTATCTCTCCCTATTCTCAGCTGACATCCAGGACTGGCTCAGTAAATAGATCACACAACAAAATGCAACCCCTTAAAGGCTTTTGAATGCTTAATGGATTAATATTTAATGGCAGCTGACTTTTGCTAATGGGAAACAAGCCAGAACATACATCTCTGCCCATGCTGGGAATTGGGGTGTGTTCTCAGAAAACTTGGATTCAGAGAGAAGAGAAGAAGGGACCTGCAACTCCCAGAGCTCAGAGGAGATTCCCTCTCTGCAAAAGCTGTACCTCACCCATTTGTGTGTGACCCTTCTTGCCTCGCTGGGTGCCCAGTCTGTGACCCACGAACCAGCTGCGTCCATGGTATCAGAGCATTGAGCAGGAGAGCAGTGAGGCTCTGACTGACCTCAGTGATGAGAGGGGCCCATCAGGTCAGTGACCTCTGCGCGAGGCCGTGGAAAAACAACATTTCCGATAGCAGCCTGCTTGTGGGTATTTGTCCGTGGCTCTGTCAGGAGGTGAAGATGTCTGATGCTACTACTGCTACAAACAAGACTGCCTGAGCAGTGCTGCCTTGCAGATTGGTGGGGTGGATACAGAGAGCTCTATCTCCCCGCTGACCCAGGGGGTACAAGGCCTGGCCCCCTGACAGGGACTGCAGCCCTAACACATCACCTATGGCTTTCTCATGTCCCACAGCAAGCAGGCAGGAGCTGGTGTCTGCAAGGAAAGGGAAACAAGAATTGGGAGGAAGGAGGCTTTTCTCCCCACAACCTAATCAAGAGGAGAAAGGCATCTACCAAACAGCTGATTTCTCTTACAGCGTGATGCTGCTGACATTTACGGAGCCAGGCACACCTCTCTCGGGGACTCCACTGCGCGAGGACTCTGTTTTCCCTTTTAAACTGGAAGGAATGTCTGTGCTTTGGCCCCCACAACTTCATATTTTCCACCACAAGGCAATGACCGGTGAGGCCCCATAAGGGGAACAATGACATGAGAGTCTGGGGAAGAGGAAATCTCTACCACAAACAAGTCTGGAAAATGGCTGCTAGAAGGAAGGGAAGCTTGCGTCTGGCAGCACTCTCCCTACTGCAGCCTTGCTCTGCCGCTCACCCTAAAACCCCCCTCGTACTCACAGCCTCAAAAATGTAATGGTCCGAAACTGGACTGTCTCTTAGCCCTCTTCCCTCCACCCATCCCTGCAGTGCTTCTGGAAGAAAGGGCTGGATTCCCTCCTGCCGCATCATGTGTTGAAACCGCCAGCTCCTCTGCAGCCACCAGGAACTTTCTTGCTCGCGCTGGCTCCCGGCACGGCGCGGCGGCAGGAGATCAGAGACTGATTTGCGCATGCCGAGCCAGCTGGAGAGGCTTCAGCTGTGAGCAGGGCAGAGTCAGTCCCACGGGAGGAGAGGAGGTGCTGCTGCTGCACCCACGGTTCTCGGGGGGAGGAATCCAGTTAATCACTTCGTATTTGGATAAGAAAATAACTCTCCTGCACAGGGAAGGGTTTCAGTGCACATGAAAGATCCTAAATGAAGTCAGTCCCACAGGACCTGCGGGGTGAGATTGGTATCATCCTCCTCATGTGACAGATTGAAAAAGAAAGGCCCGAGGGAGGGGATTTGCTCAAGAACCTACCAGAAGGCAGCAGGCTCAGCTCCCTTTGCTCCCTGGTCCGGGGCCAGAATCACTTCATCGTTTGACACACAAGTCATAATCCCTGTTGGGGTACAACCACCCTTCCCAGATCCTGAGTGCCCTGGGCTAGGCTCCATTTTGCCATGGTTGGGCATCTGGGAACCACAATTCTCCATCCTGTTTTTCTTAAAACACAAAAATAAAAACATGACCAGCATTGATTCCTGAATTTCAACAGGATGGGCCGTTCTGTACATGGGTAGCACATGAGACAAGTCACAGCACCTTGGGAACAGTCAGAGGAAGCCCTTGCTGACAGGAGGGTGTGAAGGAAGAGGATGAGGAGTTCCTCCTTGGGGCAGGCAGGCAGAGACGGAGCACTGTCCCGGCCTCCAGACCCCAGCAGAGCTGTGGAGCACAGACTTCTCCTAGCCACTAAACCAGACTCCATCACCCCACTCCCTCTCCAAGCACCACAGAGCACAGCACCAGGGCCCTGAGATCATCTTCCCCATTTTGGGGTGCACTTGCTCAGCAGTCCCCTGCCTCGCTACCCAATCTGATGCTGTTTGTGCCTTATACAACCTCAAATGTTCCCCTCAGCCCCTAAAACCATGGTGACCCACAGCTCTTTCTGTGTCATGGCAGTCCCTCTTTTTCCATCCTTCATCCTGCTAATTTCCCACACTCAGAAGCCCTGCAGATTTTACTGGTCCTGCCAGTAAGTTTTGTTGCCTCTTCTTCCAGCCAGCTGGGATGATTTATTTCTGAATGGGATCCAAATCTGGCACATTTCTCAGCCATCACCTAGCTCCAACGGAGGGAAGGGAAGAGCGAGCTGAGCAGCTGGAGGCAAGTTAGGATTTGCAACCTTATGGCATCTCCTCCTCAGCACTTCCAGTAACTGGATACACAAGAGGATCCCGGAGTGCAGGAAATGCTGAGGTTTACCAGCAGCCTCTGGCTTCTTGTGCAAGAGATTTCAGTAGTTTTCTTCCCATCACTAATGCAATGGATTTGATGATCCCTCTTCCCAGCTCTGCGTCGTGGTCCTTCTTTACCCACTTTCTACCACAGCACATTGCAAAAAAGCAATGGAAATCCCTGTGCGATTGGAGAGAAGCACTGAGTCAGTCTCATTGTGGGAGGGAGAGTGAGAACAGAATCGGACATAAACCAGTTTTGCACTTCCCATCTTCTAGTCTTGGTCAAGGACTTGCTCACCTCCTTGTTAATGCCGAGCAGCTTCAGGGCTGCTCCACTCAATGGCTCTGCTGGAGACAGCTCTGCAAGAGTGAATCCCCAGAGGACAGTGCTCTCTGCCACAGTCATTTCTCTCCTTTGAGGCTTCTTTACCACATGAAAAGTCTTGAGATCCCCTTTACACAGTGGGAACAGTGAGGAAGGGTCAGAATAAATCCTGTAATTAGGCATTATTTTGTCTAGACAACTTTTCTTGGCCCGTGGTCTTGACAGAGCATCCCCTTCCTGAAACCATACAGTCAGGAACAGTTATCAGACTAATGGCAAAATCTGAAAACACAAGCTGGGTAAAACAAACCTGCAAGAGGGGAGAAATTTGGGTAGACTGGGGAACTAACCTGGAGTCTGCTTCTCAGTGGTACATCTGCCAAAAAGGCACAGCTCTATCAAAGGTTAAACTGTGTCTCTGTAGCCAGAGGGAGCTGAAGGCAAGTCTGCCAAAGCTTTGCCACATTAAACCTTCAAAATGCAAACTAGGATTTCAGGAGGTGGGCAGATGCAAAGAAAGCTCTCTAGGTTATTGTAATCTCAGCTTTTACTACTGAAGACCTGACAACTGGCAGAAGGGTGTGTGTGCCTACTCATTTGTATTGGAAAGAGAAGAGCAAAAACACTGCTGTAAAGATTAAGTGAAAATCCTTGCTGTGAGAGGGAGGGCTGTACAAGCACACAGACTACAGGAGAGATGTGTATGTGTTTTTCCCTGCTCTCAGAAACATCACATCAGCAACAGGCAAGTCCCATTAAACTGCAAAGGCAGTCATCCTGCAGCCCCACACTGGGACCACAGCGTAGCAGTGTTGGGCCATCCAGGACCCAGTGCAAGGCGAACTGTGACCCCTGAATTACAACAAGCTACTTCTTTTATCTGCTGTCCCCCAGAAAGCCTCCAGCCCAGGCATCAGCACCGGAAACTGTCCCTGTGCAGAGCTAATACCATTCACACCTATCCTGAAGAGGCTTCCCCCTGCGATAGGGAAAGCACTGTAAGCCTCTCTGATTTGAGCTTAATGGCTGACCTCTGTACTGAGACAGCCAAGGGGAAGTTCTGATAAGGCAAGAAGGCCATGAGAAAATTGGTAGCATCGCTATGAAACACACTATAAAATCCAGTCACTATGGTAACTGCCACAGCTGGGAGGAAAGAAGAAAACTTTCCAAGTCTGAGGGTTTCCAGCCTTCCCACGGACATCCCAAGGATGGGTGTCATCCCAGGCTATTGGCACCACAGCCACCGGCAGCCCCTTTGCCCCTGCACTGCTCCCTGCAGCTCGTGCTGAACCCGCTCTTGCTCAAGATGCTTGGCCAAACACTGATGCTTTTTCTTTGGCAAGCTGCTTGTGCTTGCATTGGTGCGTCCTCGTGGGTCCCCCATCTCATTCCTGATTTAACCCAGCATAAACAAAAGGGGAACAGGAGATAAACTACTCTGTGTGGGCTATCAGTGAGGAAGACGGATGGTATTTCCCCAACAACCCCCTGACCTGCTATCTGTTGTTCTTACAATATACCTGTTACAACTACATTCCCCCTCACAGCAGCGGAGCAGTATATAAAATGAAAGGTAAACATAATTGAGCAGGGAATAACCTCTGCTGTGCCCACTAGAAGTGGCATGCCTATACCCACACATGTAGTCTCAGGGAAGCAGACTTGGTCACCCCCACTTCTCCTAGAGAAGAGCTTCCTGTATCACCCCATGGCCTCTGTGCCAGGATGACAGCACAGACTTGCCAGCATCTGCAGCCCGAAAGCAATTGTGTGATTAAGAAACAACAGAAGTGATTACTGAAGAAGAAGTAAGAAGAAAGTATGTAGATCTCGGACACACTGACCTCGCTTCACACTGTTTTTTCTGCATTAGGTTGGGAAACTGCCCCTTTCCTGGGGACAGAGCTGAGGTACGGAGAGGTGAAATTGTTTGTTTGAGATCACTTTCTGACTTGGTTGTGGGTCCGGGCTTAGAGCCGAGAAGTCCTGGCTTCCTCTTCATCTAGTATTTCCAAGTGCCGGGTCCTGCACTTGGGTCACAACAACCCCATGCAGCACTACGGGCTCCCCCTGTACTAGGCACTGGTGAGGCCCCACCTCGAGTACTGTGTTCAGTTTTGGGCCCCTCACTACAAGAAGGACATTGAGGTGCTGGAGTGTGTCCAGAGAAGGGCTACAAAGCTGGTGAGGGGTCTGGAGGACAAGCCTTATGAGGAACGACTGAGGGAACTGGGGTTGTTTAGCCTGGAGAAGAGGAGGCTGAGGGGAGACCTTATCACCCTCTACAACTACCTGAAAGAGGTTGTAGAGAGGTGGGGGCTGACCTCTTCTCCCTGGTGAAAAGTGATAGGGCGAGAAGAAATGGGTTCAAGTTATGTCAGATGAATTTTAGATTAGATATTAGGAAAAATCTTTTCACTGAAAGGGTTATTAAACATTGGAATAGGCTGCTCAGGGAGGTGGTGGCTTCACCATCCCTGTAGGTGTTTAAAAAAAGGGTAGATGTGGTACCTGGGGACACAGTTTAGAAGTGGTTTTGTCAGGGTAAGTTAATGGTTGGACTTGATGATCTTAAAGGTCCCTTCCAACCTCAGCAATTCTATGATTCTATGATTGCCTATAATCTCTAAATAAAGCTGGGTAACATTTTTCAGACAGAGAGCTAATTCACTGGAAAATACAATTTGAGGTTGACCAAAACTATTTGGAAATTTATGCCTAGTTCGGAGAACAGCTTTGATTCCAAAATTGTTTCTAAGATGAAGTGAACTATTTTCCCTTTTTTATTTTGAAATATATTTCATGAAGTGTTGTATGCAAACTTAAAGGTCAAAGAGAGCAAAATAAAAACATGTTTTGGTAAGCTTAGCAACTTTTTGTTTGGTCAGTTCTTTTTTTCTGTTGAGAATAAAAAAATGAATTTCAGCTGACCTGAAATGGAATTTTTTTGTTTAACTCTGACTCAGCTAGGGAATTGAAAAAAGAAATAATTATTCCCATGGCTTTATTCCTAAAACATCATTATTTTGTGTCTAAAGCAACCTATTCTTCTCATTCTTTCATCTCCTTCCATCTGGCTCTTTGTGACAGCGTCTGGAAATAACGAAGAACTGTTGCAGACATCTCCCCCTCTCTCTGCAATCATGGAATTTTTTTCTGTCTAGTTGGGAAGACTGTTGATGCTGACTCCCATGGCTTGACTTTAAAAAACAAACAAACAGAAAAATAAAGCCGCAGCTCCATTTGGTGGTTATGATAACCCAGATAGATGTTGCTTCAGGGAAAGCATCCTCTCCTCTGAGTCACTCCAGCAAAGCAAACAGCACTGATTTAATGAGGTGGATCCCAGTCCGAATTGTACTGGGGCTGCAAAAACCCTTCTCCATCCCTGCTCTGCTCCAGTCCCCTCTCAGTCCTGTCCCATCGCTTCCCATCCCTCAGACCCCAAGAAGCCTGTACCTGCCTCCCTGCTGAGATGTGCAGTTGTCAGCAGAGGACAGTATCGTTCCCCCTGCTGGCACCAGCCAAACCCAGCTGGTGAGCTAATGGGTATCAGGAAGTTTGCATGCAGAAGTTCAAACAGGAAGCTGATCTCTGCACTACAGAGTGGTATGGAGATACTCAGGCTCACCTTGAGAAGCAGAGAGTGCCCAGGACTCACGCAGAGACACCATGGCACTGCCTGCGGCTGGGAAGCAGGGTGCCTGGGTCTTCTTCCCAGCCCTCTCGTTCCCTGATGGGTGACTTCAAGAGACTTGCTGTTGTTGCCTAAACAGGCACCCAGAGGTGACCTGACTTGCAGAGACGTAAAGGACCTGAGTGCATCACTGCAGTCATCTTAAACGGGGCTTTTGAACTTCAGTAGCCTATCTGGACCTAGATCAGCAAGGGCAGGCAACCCGTGCCATCCAGATGCAATGATGATGACCCAAGTGCTTGCCTGTCTCTTTCCTCACTGCTCTGGAGACATCAACAAGGCATTAGGGACTTGCTGTGAACTTCAGTACTGCCCTGGGCTAGAGCGAGAGGGTTCTGAGCCCTGCTAGTGACCCTGAGGCTTTCCACGCCTTCCGCAGCCCGCGTTCCTAGAAGAGGGATCTCTGCTTGAATGACCTCCAAAAGCACGAACTATTCTCTAATACTTCTTGAGCTCTTCCCAGGATGTTTTGCTTTCTGCCCTGTGGCCTGGCTGGGCTGCGTTTCAGAGATGAAAGGCCGTGAGCGCGCACAGACGCCGGCATCCTTACGCATTCCTGGCTCACAGGCTTTCCTCGAAGCAGCTGCGGGCGCACCGCCGGGGAGGAGGAGCTGCCTCCCAGCCCGGACAGAGGGCTGCTGCTCTGCCGGTTGGCAAACCTGCGCCCGCCAGGTGTGCTGCGAGGTCCTGGTGCAAATCCCTCTGCTTTGGGGCCAGCAGCAACCCCCCTGGGGCTCCCAACCAGCCCAGCAGAAAACAAGGCAGCTCCCCTGCTTCCCCTAAGGGCTACGACGGCCTTAAGGAAACATGGTGCAAAATGTAGAGGGCATGACGCTATCAGCACACAAACCTGCTTAATAATAACGTGTCTCAAACCTGCTTAATAATAACATGTTTCTCTCACCTCTTTTGTCCCCACAGCTCCCAGAGCACAGCATGTCACAGACGGAGCACATGAAGCACCACTGCCTACCGCTGGGCAACGTGTGGTATAAGGATGAAACCCAAGGAGCACTTGAGGTCTTGGGCAGAAACTCCAGGGTTTGTGCAACACCGGAGATGCCAGCAGGAGCTCGGGGGGCTGCAATGCAACCATCTGTGTGCAACCCATCTCCCCTGGGCAGAAGCCAAACCAGATTCCCAAGCCCAAACACTGGATGGAAGCTCACTTGCGGTCTCAGCTCAGCCCCACCACAGTACTAAAGGGACAGTATGCCAGTGGTCTGGCAGGATTTCAGCCCAACATACTGTCCCCACCAGTGGTTCCCACCTAAATTCTGGGACCCGTGCGGGATCTCAGCCTTAACCCTCACAAGGAGCAAGAGAAGGGGGGTCCCTGCGTCCCTCCAACCCCCACTTCCCCTCTGGCAGGGTGAAGCTGGCACAGATCAGGAAAGCTGAAGGCGGCTCTCAAGAATCACACCAGCCTGTGGCACAGGCTGCTGGCAGAGATAAGCTCAGAGCCTGGCTGGTGGCTGCAGCCCTCACTCCCTCACAGACAAAGACAAGGAATTATAAACACTTCCCTGTTAGAAAAAAAAATAAAATCCACCAGAGAGCGTAGAAGAGAAGCCACTGAACCAGCTGGATCCAAAGGGAAAAATCTCAGCCTCATTGAAATGAGAGGTGAAACTCCCTCTGTCTTGGGGGGAACTTGATGCCCTCATTGCTTCATGCCAGCAAACCAAAGTCACACCAAGACTCGGAGCAGGGACCCCTTAGAAAACCGTGGGACTCCCATAGCTGGCCAATATGCCTGTTTCTCTGTGCAAGGGAGCCCTTTTGCTGGGGCTGGCCTGCTCCTATTGTGCATGCTCTGACAACCAATGTCCTTGCAGTTTGTATGTATCATAGGGTTTGAGGCAAGTATTCCCCTATTTCCTTCCACTGTCATAACTCAGAGGTGGGCTGAATTAATGGCATGCACTCTCTCTGTAAGCATAGAAACTGCACCACTGCCATATGCATGCAAGACATTACAGCCACTAAAGGAAGATGGAGTAAAGAAGTGACTCTTTCTGGGTGTCCTCTTTAGATGGTCCTTTCCCCCATGCCTCCCTGAGACAACTGTCATTCTTGTTTCACACCACACAGGCCACCAGACAGCCCCCTTCCACACCATCTCACAGAAATCGCAGTGCAAGAAAAGGTGGCTTTATGCCACCTGCCTGATCACCAACTCAATTCACAGTTGCTGTAGGAGCTGTGCCTGGCATAGTTCTGTCCCTGCATCCCAGGGCTGCAGAGCCTTGGGTCTCCCTGGCACCATCCTTCCCATCCACAGCCTTGGCCTGGATGAAGGAGTCCCAAGCAGGAGCCGCAAAAGCATCAGCCCAGAGGGGAAATTTGTTGTGTTCCCTTCACACCACCACTGTGGTGTGGCACTTCCAGCAAAGATGCTCCTGGTAATAAACTCAGTCCTCTAGGCTGTGTCTCTGCTACACAACCTTTCCTGCTGTCCATTGGCTGTTTAATTTCGCTCTTGAGTGCCAGACCTTCTGTTCATTAGCACTGAACTTCCTCCAGCTGCCAGCAGCTCTCATTGCTCTGCGTTGTCAAACTGAAGACTGCTTTTCCTCCCCCTTGATTGATTTTTACTCTTGTAACTTTGTACTGGCGGAGCCTTCAGTTTTCTCAAGGACGTTTGGTCAGTCATGGTCTTTGAATCCTTCCTAATGCTTTGGGGTTTGGCTGTTTAACTGATCTCCCTTGTTTTTTAGCAATGATCACTTGGACATCATGCCGCATTCTCTCAAAGGCATCAGGAATAAAAGCTTTAATCTTGTTTGCTGTTCAGGAGTCTCCCTGGAAACTAAGAAAAGACGTTCACAAGACCCAAGTGGCAGGACTCAGGCTTGGTGAAACACAAACCACAGAGACAGATCTCATTGTGTCCTGCCTCCTCGCCAAGCTCCGGCTCCCCACTCCTTGCCTGTCCAGATGACTTCCCTTGCTCACCTTTCCAACACGCTGGTCCTACTGCCCTCCAGCAACACTCTCCAGCACAAATGCCTGCCCGCCTTTGAGTGATGCTGTAAAGCTCCCAACGGGATCACACAGATGTAGGAAGCACACAGGGCTGGGAAGCACCTCTTGAGTCACCAAGTCCATCTCCATGCTACCAGTGGCCCCTCTGAGTACAACTCTACTTATGATACTGGTGAAAGGATGTTATTTTTTGCCTGTCTCACACCCATTGAAAGCCTGATCTCAAAACCCTGTTACAGTTATGAGCCTTCCTCTAATGTCAAGACTGACTGTGCTCATGGCCAATCCATACCTATTCATTCATATTGGCATATGAATAAATTTTATGCTTTAACTTAACTTAAAGCATATGAATTCTATACTTTAACTTAAACAGCACATTTCCCTCCCTGGGATTTCATTCCCTCATCCTGCTCAGCATAAGGAGGGAAAATAGATAGCAATAACAGATGTCTGTCTTAATAAACAATGCTCTTTCATAAAAGTAGTGTCTGCTTTGATTGTTATCAACAACACTTTTAAGGAAGCATGGGACCCAAAAATCTTCCATTGCAGTGGAAATCTGAGGGAAAGGACAAATCAGGGGTGAAAATGTGCAGTTTAACACCATTTTATGGCCAGAAGAGGGCAAAGAAATGAGATGCATCCGTGGGTCCCGAGGGAACTGGCGGATGAAGTTGCTAAGCCACTAGCCATCATATTTGAGAAGACGTGGCAGTCCGGTGAAGATCCCACTGACTGGAAAAGGGGAAACATAACCTCCCCCCTGAGGACTGAAAGGCGAGTCAACTCCCCATCAAGTCCCAGTTATCACCCGCTGAGGAATCCTGACGCATTGTGAGTATTTGCTTTAAACTTGAAGAGGGAAATTTTAACTATAGGCTAGCCTCTCTTTCATCCACCTCTCCACTTATATGTTTATGATAGATATACATTAGCTTAAGGGATGTGGATGTTTTTCCATTTGTCCGTGCATGCATAGGAGTTAGAAAGGGTACCCGCCAGCTCATTAGAGTCATGTGATATTAAGAGATCTTTGATCAGGTTTAATAAGCTGAGAGAGTTGGGGTTGTTCAGCCTGGAGAAGAGAAAGCTCTGCAGAGACCTTATTGCAGCCTTCCAGTATCCAGAGGGGGCCTACAAGAAAGCTGGAGAGGGACTTTTTGCAAGGGCATGTAGTGAGAGGACAAGGGGGAATGGCTTTAAACTGGAAGAAGGTAGATTTAGATTAGGTATCAGGAAGAAATTCTTCACTATGAGCGTGGTGAGATGCTAGAAGAGGTTGCCCAGAGAAGCTGTGGATGCCCCATCCCTGGAGGTGTTGAAGGCCAGGCTGGATGGGGCTTTGAGCAACCTGGTCTAGTGGGAGGTGTCCCTGCCCATGGCAGGGGGATTGGAACTCGATGATCTTTAAGATCCCTTCCAGCCCAAACCATTCTATGATTCTACGATTCAAAACTGAATTTAGTATTTTTGCTACAGTGCAAGCTTATGATTGGGACAGTAAGTCGTGACCGCCAAATTGCTGTTCCTTCCAGGGAAAAAGAATCCTCTGTACAACAAGACATGACATGCAAGATTAGGGATGGAGAAAGAAAATAGAAGGGATTTGCTCTTGATTGCATTAGCCAAAGAACGAAAAGAACGACAGCTCCTAACCCGAGGCAGCTTTAGTTGTCTTTCAGCGAGGGAGCAGCCCCCTCCAGAACCAAGTCTCCTACTGTTTTGGAGCTGATATCCATTATTAGCCATGCTGCTATCTCAATGGGCAGCTGAAAGAAAAAAAAGGCAGCATTTTCCCGACATTGTAAATCCTCTCCAATAAACCATGACTACGTGTCCTGCAATTAAAACCACCATACTACAGGCAACGATTTCCACAGAGGCCTGGGATCTTTTCACATATCTAAGTGCCCGTGCCTCCACAGATGGAGTGTGTAGAGGGCTCTGGAACAATTCATTGGAGAGAGGGAGGAGGAGGAGGAGGGTAGGGAGGCTGCCACAGACTGGCTCACATTTGGGTCTCCCACTTTCTTCCCCTAGCTTTAACTCCCACAGAAAAGAACACTTATTTTTGTGCAGCCTTTTGCAAAATCTCTCCAGCGGGACCACACGCTCATCCTCCTCGAACAGCCCTTGTGACACTACTTCCAAGAAGGCTGGTTAAGTGCAGATGGGTTCAGACACCCGCGCCAGCCCTTCTCCTCCTGCAGTCCGGGAAGGCGTCCCATGCTCCTCCCCAGCACAGGGACCTGACCCCGAGGATCTGGAGGCCTCCAGCAAATCCTCTGCTGGCATCTCCAACAGAAGGCAGCAGACCACACAGACTTGGTTGTCCTCTCCCCAGTGAATAATGATACCTTCAAGACAAACTTGAGGCTCATTTTGGGAATGCAGCAGGGATGCAGAGGATGGGGTAGAAAGGGAGGGAGGCTGCATTGTTGTCTCTTCACTCTTGGCTGCTCTTTGGGTAAACAATGGGCTTCTGTCTCCAGGGCTGCTAATCAGCTCTAAATGCCCTCAAAGAAAGCAAACAACAGCACAATAGGAAAGCCCAGAAATAAATCCATTTCATTATAAATTCATTTTGTTTTCATTCCATTTTTCTTGCTAGTAAAAAATTTAGGTTATGCTAAGCACTTTTTTTTCCCAGCAATCTCTGCTGGCTGTCGGCTAATGCAACAGAAAGTTAAGCTTTTGACAGTATAATGGCTTTGTTATGAAAAAAATACAATTACATTCTTTCCCAAGACAAATTCTATGGTATTAAAACATCCAAGCAATGCAGCATTGTCCTTGAAGCTGTTGGTGAAGGAATTTTACATGGAGAGATAGGAGGACAAGAAGAGCTTTCCAGGAAGATGTATTTTACTGCGTAGATCTCCACTGCTCAGAAATACAGAAGAGATTTTGTAGCAGGGACACAACCCATACACCAGATAACTGAGTTACACAAGCTTTTGCCGCTATGCTACTTGCAGTTGTATTATCCATAACTAGACATCATAACTGTTATCCATAACTAAATCATAACATGAAGACTCCTCTATGGCATTCATCAAACTAAGTCAATTCATCAGCGTCAGTTCATCTCCATACAGGTGTTTCTAACAAACTCACTAGCAGTAACTCAGAATACTAATCTGGGAGTATAGAGAGAGAGTTTAGAGTACTAAATGGAGTGAATTCATAACAAATATCACAGATATTTCAGTAATCCTTCATTGTCTAGGCTAATCCCAGCAAAGCTGCTTGAAGTTCAGCTGGTGACAGGAATACACACAGGCAGCAGGAGAAACCATGAATGGCTGACTGAGAGAAACCCTCTCCTGAACACCCCACAGGAAGGGAAAAATCAAGGGCACTGGGCGGTTCTGTGATAGGCGCAGTGCCGCGGCTCAGAGCCTGCACTTACCCTGGGAAATCAAATGGGACCATGCACTCGTCGGAAAAATCCCAGACACCTCAGCTCGAATGCCTGGGCTGTCAAAGCAGGAGCAGGGTCCCCAGCTGGTCTGCAAGTTCTCAGATACGGTTTAGCGGTTAGCACAGACCACTGGTAACCAAGCGGTAATTCACACGTGGCCACCCTAATCAGATGTGGAATATTCGGGCCTCACAGTCAGCAGACAGCCCTATGAGTGCTTAATTTATTAATGCAGACATTACCAAAGCCATGGCAGAAACTAAGCCACAACCTGTGTGGAGTCATTGCACGACTGGCAATCTAGTAATGGCCAAGACAAAGGCATCATCTTCCATGCATCTGGTATTTCCAAGTCATTCTTGTGGCTGGAAAAGACCAAGGCACGCTGAGCTGTGTATTTGAAACAGCAGCACCAGTCCACCTCCAGCTTTGCTTGGATTTGTATTTCATGGCCTGACCTCCTCTGAAAGTCCCCAGAGGAATGGAGAGCAGTTGAACCAGCTGATTCACAGAAGTCAAGGTGTCGCCCCACGTTATGGGTGGAATGGGTAGCAACCTGATGCTTAAAAGCACTTGCCCCTATGAAACCAACTTTTCCGTTTCTGAGAACTTTGCCAGCACTGAACTACTCAGGTCGAAATTTTCCACGCCAGGTGTTTGCCTCAGGCTGACTTTTCCTTAAAGTGTCAACAAGAAAAGGTCAGTGGTTTCTGAGAACAAGATTAAGTAAGTTGTTTTGTCCATGTTCGAGGAATTGTTAAAGTCCTTTTGCTCATGAGGCAGAACAGTTTTCGGTGCCTCTGCAAGAGACCAAGTTTGGTGGGAGAGTCACCCTGGTGCCTCTTGCTTGTGGAGAGCTATCCACATCTCCCAAAGTCTGTAGCAAGTGTGTGTGCGTATGTGCTTGTGGAAATCACCAGTCTGCACGCAACCAGTGACCCTTCTAGCATCTGTTGACTCTACTTCTGAAACTTCAGTCGCTGCTAAGAACAATCCTTCCCGTTATGGCTCACAGATCCCAATCACATTGCCAAAACACCAGCTGAACACAACGACCTAACAAGCTCTCTGTCGGGATTGCAGGATTTCACAGGCAGCTGCTGCTTGGGGTACAGCACAGAGCAATGAAATGCAAAGCATGGGGACTACGTCTCCTTCTAAATGCTCCCTTGCAGGTCATCAGTCATTACAGCCAGCAGGGCTGATGCCAGAAGAAAACAGTAATTTAGGACAAATAGAACAAGGGTGGAGAACTGAATCAGCAGATGGTTTGAATAGAAGAGACAAGCTCAGGACATGACCGAAATTACAGAAAAGAGGGCAGGGCTGGGAGGACATGACCATCCTCTGGAGCTAGAACACGATGTGGGACGCGGATCCTGTGGCAGAAGGTCCCAGTGTGTGTTTTACATTCCTTCATCAAGCCAGCAATGTGGTGGGATTCAGCTCAGACCCTGAATGAGCACCAGCACCAGCCTGAATGAGCAGGCACTACAAACCTTTTGTCTGTGAAGGTGGCTGAGCTACTGCTGCTCCACTGATGAAGCCACAATTGCTCTCAGACACTCGGTAAGCAAGAACTGTGGCCCCAAGAGCCAAGCACACGGGCAGCTTACACCTCATCTCTGACCTTGCACTGGTTTGGTTTTGGTTTTATTGTGGTTTTTTTTTTCTTCTTTATTTTGTCTTGAAAGAGAAGCATAGCCCTGTGCTCTTAGCAGTATGGATTCGATGGTTGCTGCCACATCTCTAGAAAGAGCATGAAGACCACCTGAGGAGATGGTTTCATTTGCTTGCTTTTGTCCGCAGTAAGCAAGACGCAGTAACAGCCTACCTTACAGAGGTTTAATGGCAGCTTAAGTAATTAATCAGCAAATGGTCTAATGGGCTGAGATAGATGATGCAGCAGACAGCAAAATATAATTACAAATGCTCTGCACAACAGAGGCAAACAACGTTGAGGAATGCCAAACCAAATGCAGCCAGAGCTCAGCACTGCCGGTCCCAGATCTCTTCTTTCCCAATAGCCCAATAGCATTCTCTACAGTACTCACTCCTAGAGGGGCCAGGGTCCTTCTGGGCAGCCGGGTCTTCCCAGTGCAAGGCACTCCCTCCATGTGCCATTTGCGCTGATCACACAGCAGCAGCCACCCAAGCAGCCCATATCTCCCAACAGAAATGAATTTTACATGGCAGCTGGAGCCGCAGCTCAGCAGATTTACACCCTGGAGCTCCGGAACATGGGATGGGGGGCAAAAAAAGGTGGTGGAGCAAGATAAATGACAAGGCAGTGTCTCAAACAGAAGTAAACAGTACCTGCACAGCAGCCATTCCTCCCTGAGCAGTGAAGGTGATTTTGCCAGACCTTGGGAAACGTCCCAGAAGCCTGAAAGTTTATAGTGGCAGCAGAAGCCAAGATCTCTGCACAGACAACAGCTCTCCAATTACCAGAGCCAGCTCAGTTGGCTTGAGGACAGGTTATTTCCATAAGGTTTTTTTACTTGCTCATTTAAAGATTACACTTTTTGTGTGTATCTGTTTTCCCATATAACAGCAAGAAGCCAGACACCAGGAATTTTTGTTAGGCCTCCCTAATCAGAGGGAGTGTCTGTGATGCAACTTGCAAACACAACCCTATAAATGCTTTCAACCACTGGGGTTCTCATCTACTGCTCCTCCTGGAATCAGAGGTGAGCCCACTGATCACCTGAGGTTGGCTTCTCAGCCTCCCAGTAGCCACAGAAAACTGGTGTTCTCCTATTTACCTTTTGTATCCAACCCTGCAAGTCTCCCTCTAACCTCCTTCCTTGAAGGAAAAAAAAATAAAACCAGAACTACTTTGGCTTTTCTCCCAGGGCAGAGTTTCCCCCCAAAACAGCCTGATGTTCACAGATGCTCAAAACGCTTAGTGACAGGGAAGGGAAACAAAAGCCTTCAGCCTTGCTGGAAACCCAGCCCGCAGCACCAGCCGAACACTGCCTGAAAATACCCTCTCTGATCTGGGGCGCTCAGCTCTGCAAACAGAGGGCTGTGGCCACGCTCTCCCTTTTCTAGCAAGGACACAGAAATGGCTGAGTTAATGTTTCTCTACAAATGCCCTTCTTTGTGGAACTCTATAGACGCCAGAGAGACATCTGTGGCAGGCTGAAACTTGGTGGATTACATGCTTTATGTCAAAATCAAATCAAAGACAGGGGGAGTACACTGAGTTTGGACCTATTTTAAGTTAAACAAGCATAAAATATTTGGCTCGTTTCCCTCACTTAATGCAGTATAAACAATTTTGGTATTCAACAGCAAAAATTTCCCATTTAATGAATGTGGCAAGTAACTGGAAAGAAGGTCACACTATTTTTGCAGTTTCAATTAAGCACAGGACAGCCCCAACTTCTGCTGCACTATTAGCAAAGTCTGTGTGTGAAGCTGCAGCTGTTCTGCAGCCGGAGCTGCGCTGGGGAGGTGAGAGGAGATAACTCCTGTGGGACAGTAGGTTCCCCTGCAGCACCCAGTGAAGCGGATTTTCGCCACTACTTTCTGAGGGGAAAAAATGAACTCCGATAGACATAAAACTGAAGCAGACTAAGGTTTCAGAAGGCAGCCTCTGGCAAATCCAGCCACAGCAGTTTAAGACATTAGCTTGCACAGCTGTCTGCCAGCCTTGGCTGTCCACCTTGTCGGCCAGCCAGAATTTATTGCTCCTCTAATAAAGTCAGCAGAAAGAAATACATGCTTGTGCCTCAGCCACTACAGTTCGCAGCCCAGTGTATTAGGCTGAACTGCTGACGATCATTGGTTTTCAGTAAGATCGCAGACTGGCGGCTGTATATCCAAGAAGGGATATACAGACAGAGCAGACAAGAACAGAACAAAATGTCCCCCTAGCTGTGAACAGCTTAGAAGAGACTTGAAATAAAATGGGCAAATAAAGGGGCTAAACAACTTATGAAAGATGTTTATTCTACAGAAATTGCCGCAGCGCCTCTCTTCTGCATCCTTTGCTCTTGGCAAGACTAGTGTGGCTATCTACTGCTCACTCCAGGGGAAAAGGACCTGCAGGTGAAGAAGATAAAGGTCAGCAGCAGTTATCACCACTGCTCGTGCCCCTGCTAGCCCAGAGCCCACTGTAAGAATAGGAGCATCATCCATTGCCTCCAGCTAGAACCAGGTATAACAAAGCTGAGAGCTCTCCTGACCCTAAGGCCTGCACTTCTGACACTGCCTTCCCCTCTCCAGAGCTCAGCTCCAGGAATGACACCACCTGAATGTATAAGCAGCCTACTTTTACAATTTCTAATGTAAACAGACCTTCTTCTTCTATGCAGAGGAGAGATTTCAGTGGCAAAATGGTGTGTGTCAAAAGAAATCAAGATAGGAAACACAGAAGGGACAATAGGTTTTATTTTCCAACAAAGATTTAAGAAAAACCAGGAAATTCATACACCCAAACCATTTACTAAAATGTGTTCCTATAGCTGGCCTTGACTCAAGCATACCAGGAAATCAGTGGTAGCCTTTTGAATACTGAGAACAAATTGCTTAAGTATGTATCATTGTGTATGTGTAGACATTATTCTCATGTAGTGGATGTCACACCTGCCTTGCTGAACAAAGCTATACTACATGCTACCTGTACAAAGGCAGTAAGAAATAAACATTACATGATCCATTTCACCTCACCTGATTTTAGAAATAGCATGTGATATTATAACAATGTACTGAGCCACAACAAAAAGATGTAGAGTGCTGCAGGCCACCTTGAGGTTTTGCAATTATCGAAAATCTAGTATAATGCAAGGAAAGGGTTGGTAACATAACACCACACTTCAGTTTTTGAGTAAAATCTCTTTGTTTTTGAAAGAAAACAAACCTTACTTTTCAGTTCCCCAATAATTTGGGTTAGCTCAGTTTGAAATGAATTAAAACCAAACCAACCAACCCAAAACCCCCACTACCCAAAGAAGCCCCCAAAGCTCCCTGTTGCAGGTCTAACAGCTCTCCTAGGATAAAACTTGCAAAGCTTGCCCCGTTCTTTCCCTGCCAAATGCCCAGACTCTGTGAGGGTGTAGAGATTTCAAGCCAGACACACATGTAACATACCAGCTCTAGAAAGTTATCTCACCGAGCTGAAGGAATGGTATGCAAGTGCTCTGTTTGCCTATGGCAAAAACAAGATAAGGTAAATAATCTTAGCCTGCAATGAAAGATTTACTGGAATCACAACATCGAACATCTTTATCACAGCCTATGCAAATCCAGCTGCTGGCTGTATGCCCCTCCTTGCACTGTAAGTGCTCTAGCACTTATAAGACCAGCATCATTTCACTGTGCTAACTCAGAAGAAAACAGCCCTGACCAAATCGACACTAACCATGTTACAGTGAGCATGACTGTCTACCAGATCTGTGCTGATCTGTAACAGCTTTTCACTCATAGGGACTTGAGGCCAATTCTCAATCACCGTATGAACTACAAATCCCTTACCCATGAAAATATTAGTTGCTCTAGCGGTTGGTACCCTTGACGCAGTGAAATCTGTACATAAACACAGCCTAGTCCCAGCAGTGGTCATTTACCCAAGCAGCCTTTAATGTTGCAGTCAGCAACATCAAGTCCAGGGTGCAGATGAAAATCAAGTATCTACAAGGGACACTGCTTGTGGCTGCTTGCTTCTCCCCTTTTGGAATTGAATGCTTGCTCTGCAGCAAAGGTATCAAAACTGGTTGTGAAGCAGTTCCTGATGTGTTGCAGCTTACTGCTGCATCCACCATAGTAAAGCTGACCCAAGTTCAGTTGTCAATGCATGCTGTGCCATAAGCAATTGAGGACATGTTTTGTGACCTGTCTAGTCATCCCACCGTGATGGCAATTTCAGCCAAAAGGTGGAGCACATGTCCATGGTCATGAAGCACTTCAGCTGCCCAAGTTTAGTCCTCCAAGTCCTGTGTTACAGCAAAACACAATTGACTTTTATGAGCCTTATATCCTCCAAAACACCAGGATATCAGCACAGGCCTGCCACAGGGACCCTGTTCCTTCAGTCACACTAATGTCCCATTAAATATTGTCATTTCTTCCCCTTCTCATACATCATCAAACACACTAAGCAACAGTTCATGAGACACATGCTTTACTTCCGCATGCTTCATGCATGGACTTCACTGTGTTTCTTCATCTTACCTGAGTTTTATATCTTCATCTGAGCCAAGATGCTGTAATCTCCCCCCTTCCCTCTTCCCTGTCAGAAACCATGCAACTGCAGACAGATCAGACTACACCAATGCTGGGACAGCAGCCAGCAGTACGCAGTGTGCCTGGCTTTTAACAGCTAAATCCTATCAAAAATGATGATGCAAATACAGGTACTCCTCCCCAAGACATCCTAATGCTTTCAACAGCCTCTTAGGAACACATAATGCTACTGGATGGGACAAAGGCTGAAAGGAACAGATTTGGGACTCCTGGCACTTACTGTGTGAACACCTGCTGGCTAAATGAACAGCCCTAGGTCTGAAAGCAGAGATAGCTGTATGTGAGTTCTTCAGCTGCTGTATCAGATAGCTGCTTCCCAAGGGCAGGCATGAACTGCACCGAATTATCACCTAAATGCAGTCATGAGGTGGAAAGCTCTCCTTTAGCAATCTCATGCGCTGATGTAGGACCAGGAGTCCTACCAAAGCATCCACGTTGAAATGCTTGGGCCCAGACCCGTATCACCATGTACGAGATGAGCTCCCTTGTTCTCCATAAACCTTAGATATATTGTGTCTTCAATGCACTGGGTTTCAGCGTCTTTTCCTGTACCACAGAGGAAGTCTGTGGGAAGCAAAACTGGGCCTTGCAAGTCCTGCCAGGTGAGCACATCCCTATCCCCTCACCAACAACTGCAGTCGTTCCATGGCACCACCCTGCCCACACACTGCATCAGTTTGAGCAAGAACACAAAGCCCACCCTCACACAGAATTAAGCTGATGGATGCAGGAGCATCCATCCTTCAGTCGTGGTACCCCATGTCCTTGAGTACATTACCTACTGCTCTCTGGAGTCCGTCTCTGCAATAAATGAGTGCCTGACAACTCCCCCGTCCCAGCAGGGGAAGCACCTGATGGGCAGACAGCCCCTTGGGGAAGTGGAAATCGTCCTCCCACCACTGTACGCTGCTGGAGGCCATGAAGGAGAGGCATCACCAAGGGCTCGGCAGCCTCTCACTCTGCTGACCACGGGGAAGAGTGGGCGGGGGGGGAGGTTTTTGGCAGGGACAGGCGAGCCTTCCCTGGGCTGTGTCCATGTCCAGCAGAAACTGCTGCACAGCTTCATGCCACACCAGCCACACTCCTCACCTTCCCCGACAGACCCCAGCACCCGCTGGCCAGGTCCTGTCCTCAGAGCTGCCAAAGCTGCCGAAACCTTCCCAAGCCCATCATGATCCCCCCCAGCAGGGTGGGCATTGGAGGAGAAGCCCACCTGGCCATGCTCCTCCATCCTGGTGACCCACAGTGACTCCTGCAGGTTTTGTATGAGAGGAAGGATGGGGACAAACCACAGGTTCCCTGAGAAAGCATTAACACTCTCCTGCATCCAAAAAACAACGAGCAGCCAAAGAGGCTTCTCTCACAGGGGCTGTGGTCAGTGGCAGGGGACAGGACGGGACGGGGAAGAGAGGGGAACACCTCCTTTCTCCTCCCCACGCTCTGCTTTCCCATGTTTTTTCTCATGCCTGTGCAAAGATAAAAAATGAAAAGGTATGTTCCCCCTCCTTCCCATCAACTGGAGTTTTTTGAGGGCAGAGTTCGGTCTTCAGCTGCCTAGGGGCAGAGGAGAAAGAAGAGGGAACACAAAGAGAAAGCAGCATTGGAGGCGCCCACCTTTCTCCAGGGCAGCTCACAGGCAGAGTGGCTCACACCCACTGCAAAACCCCTCCTTCAGATGCACGTTGTAAGGAAGTTTGGCTACAAGTTTAAAAAACACAGCCCCAAGGAATACAGGGCTTTGTTGCCTCTTGCCAGACTTTCATTAAAAAAATGGGTTTCAAGCTCACGGCAGAACACAGGCTGAAAACATCGGCTCAGGAGAGGGAACCACATCTTCTCACCTCTCATCACTGACCAAAAAAAAAAAAAAAGGACTTCCAACTAGCTTGCCTACAGAAAAAGTGCACAAGCTTTCCTTACTTTGAATGCCTCTGTTACGCAGTTAAGGCTGCCTTGCAGGAAGATGGGTTAAAGCCATGAAAGTACAAACCTTCAGCCCAGCCCACTCGGTCTTCCCAAGTTGTGAACTGGAAGGGACCCCAGAACAAGAAATGCAGAGCGCTGCCTACTTTCTCTGAGAGGAAGAAACCCCCCCCAGACAACCATATTTAAAGACAGAGTTGGAAATAGAAACAAAAAAATTGGTATTTTAATAACCGCTGAGTCTTTATTATGCATTTTTAGTACAGACGCCTCCTAAGGTTGAAGTCAAGATCCAGCCCAGTCTGTGACAAACTGTACAAAGACATCTCAGAGAGTCCATGTCCCTGGCCCAACAAGCAAGCAAGATGTGCTCTTGGAAGAAATTCCTCTATCATTATTTAGTTAGAAATGGATCATTTGAGAAGGGTAGAGTGAACAGCAAGAAACCTGGCTCCTCTGCACCTCTCTAACTCTATCCAATGTGGGTCAGACTCATGGGTAATGGCTTGAGATGTCTAGAGGAGGGGCAGCCTGCATGCTTTTTGTGCACCCCTCCATCCCAGGACAGATGCCTGTGTGCAAAACCAACCGATTCACACCTAGAAATAGACTCAGCCTCTGATATCAGAGCGAGCTCTCCCTCCTGTCAAAGCCTAGTTCATCCACCAGTCTCTGCTCTGAGAATAGTAATAGAAATCAGAGCAACAGCAGTATGTGCCGGCACCTGCATGGGACTTCACAGCGCACCAAGCCATGCTCACCGATGCCAGTAGTGCAGCCTTTAGCAGCTCTTGGGTCCCAGTTCGGCAAACCATCGCTGCTTGGTTTAGATACTTTAAGCGTAGGCATGAACGAGACCACAGATTTCCTTGCTACTGCAGCAGTAGTATGTTAGCCACTCTCCCCGCCCCGGGAGACTCTGCACCCAAACTGGCCCACGAGTCCATCAGCCAACTGGTCTGGTGCACAAGGTCCTGCAACGGCAGGGACACCGTGCTCAGGACACTGGTTGGGGACAGGGACACTGGCCAAAGTGCTGCAATTTGTCCCCTTGCCTGCTACAGGGCATGCGCTGCACTGAGCACTCCCCTGGCCCCCAGCCCAGTCAAATCTCACCTGTGGGGTCAAGGGGGTTGAGAAGCCTCCAAATATTGAGCTTTAACTGAAGAGTGTGTTATAAGAAACTCAAACCCAAGGCTTGAGCTGGTAATGACAGCAGCGCATTTGTGTACTGGAGGAAGACTCCTATTATGAAAAAAAAAACTCGTCAGCTATGCTTCCTGATGGTGTGTGCGTTAATGGATATGAACTCCCTAATACTAAATTAGGGCTTATACTGGTTTTGTCTTTCTTCTTTTTACAACTTATATCGCCCAAGGCTGTATGGATTCCCAGAACCAGCACACGGCGATGCCCTGTCATCACGTGGTGAGGGAGCACCAGCAGACTGGGAAAGGGGATGCAACACATGGAGACCAAGTACTGAGCAAGGGATTAGGAGACATACCTTACCAGGGGATGGCTTATGGAGCTCAGACTGTTTATAGTTTGCCAAAGAAAATTTTGGGAGCGGTCCTTGTCACAGACCACAGTTACAACGGTGAGGAACAGACACGCAGTACTAAAGGCCTCTTCTGTTTAGCAGATTAAACACAAGATTCAGCATCCGGAGATCAAAACTAGACAAATGCAAGCCAGAAATGAGGTGTAACAGCATGTGGGTAATTAACCACTGCAGCAACATACCAAACGCAGTGGTATTTTCCATTTGTGGTAATTACTTAATCAAGACTAGATGGTTTTTAAGACAGGCTACAGAGTCCAGAGCAAATGAAATTAATAAGAAAAAGATGGATATATGGGCTGTATTATGCAAGAGGGCAGAATTAAAGCACAATAGCTCCTTCTGGCCTCACCATCTACTAACTTATGGGGAAAATCACCCTTCTTAGTGTCAGCGGAGTTGGTAGACAGCTATATTTTTAGTGACAAGACATGCTGATGTTTACATGAAATAGTAATAATAACACATTGTGTTTCACCCACACCTCTCATCTGAAATTCTCCAAGCTCTTTAGTGTCACTATGTCAGTATGCCTGACAACTCACTGGCTGATAAGTTTGCATTATCATACCCCTTTCATCCAGCTTCAACTTTTTCAGAGTAGCTAACCACCTGCTTACCATTTGCATGGGAAACAGTACTCTCAGGCTACCTGTAATCATGTGCTTGTACTTTTAAGCCTCTTGGTGAGAAAACGTGCACGCGGGCGCCTTGCAGAAGGTCTCAGGGTGGGAAGTGGCTTAGCACAAAGAACTGCCCAGCAGCTGCCTACTCCAGAGGCTCATCCCCAGTACATACCTTACAGCACTTAAAAATTCTGTATAACCTCCCTAGAAAAATTCTAGTAACAATGTACTTTTTAAAACCAGAATTCAGTAATAATGTTAGGGAGGGGGAGGGTAAGAAAAGAGAGAGAGATCAAAACACTTCCTAGTTGTTTTAACAAACATCTTCATATACCACAGACAGACAAAAAAAAAGTCCTTTCCATTAGTTACCATGACAACCAATGGAAATCACTAACTCATCTTCTCTCCATTGTCAACCTTTGGCAGACCTGTCAGGGAAAGCAGGCAACTATGCCCCGTGTAAGATTCTCTACTTAACTAGAACATAGAGCTCACAGGGAAATCTACATTGCCATAATGCCAAGTGCTCCCCTTACAGCAAATCTCGAGTTTGTCTCCTCTGAGACAAAGAGGAGAGATGCTTGCTGCTCCCCTCCAAGAGCAAACACACTCCAGAAATGCCATCCTCACTGCAAGTCACCCCAGCTCTCCCACCTTGTGCCCTTCCTCTCTCCCTCTGGCTCCACAAGAACATTCAACCACCTCTTCCTTCCTATCTGTGGGCCATCAGCTCACATCTTAAACATGGCCCATACAAGCTCTTTTTTCTGGTCCACATTTTATCTCAGTTTTCCTTACTGTTGTTATTGTTGTTGATAAGGACAATGACCCTCTGCAATGCCTGCTGCACTTTCTACATGAGAGCTTTTAAACTTTTCTTGACAGGAATGCATTCAGCTTCATAAACCCTTCTGAGAGGCACAGCACCATCATTGTCCGTATTTTACAGATGTGAACACTGCAGCTTGGAGAAATTAGGTGCCTTGCCCAAAGCCTACATGCAAATCATGGCACGATGCTAAGAGTGAGAACAAATAGGTCTGGAGAGAAGAGTCTGCATTTTCTTGATGCCTACAGGCTCTGAAGTTGTTTGAACCACATATGCTCAGAGTACTCTTTAGTCCCTCCACCCTGCTAAAATCCCACAGCAAATAAATATAAACCTGAAAAAAAAACCCAAAACCCAACAGTTGTCTCTGTTTAATGTTGGTTTACTGTTGACCTTGCATCTGCAGCCAGGACGGCCTAACTCACCCCAGTGTCTGGATGTGTGCTGCTGCACTGCAGAAGAGCTTGGCAGTGATTTGTGAGGAGGTATTAATGCCCAGCTGTTCTCCCGTCTCTTTTGGTTTTCACGTGCACAAGTTAGGAGTGGCCCAGGCACTGCGCTGACACCATGCAGTTTCAGGCTATTCATATAACACAGCGAGACTCAACGCTCGCCCAGTAGGATCTGAAATTCCCAAACAATCCCCATCGATTGCAAATTTTCCTGCATTCTCCTCCACTCCCCCATCCCAAGTCTGGGTTGCAGGAGTTACTGGCAAGTTTCTCCGTAACAGGGCTGAGTAAGGTGGCTCTGTATGCACGTGTGTATGTACACACAAGGTGTAACAAACCATGTTTTGTGCCCTGTGATTAACCATGATTTGGCTCAGTTTCCTCCACGACACCCTCCTAGGGGACTTCAAGCAGCTCTGAGTGCCAAAGAGGGGCGGACAAACCATAAAGTGCAAAGCTGAGGAACAACAAGCTGTTCTACAAGCTGCTTCCCACAGATTCCTGTCTTGAGGCTGATTGCATTTGGTGGCTACGAAGGTACAAACTACAATCAAAGGGGAATACTCATAAAATGCTTCTCTGGTCTGTAGTAAAAGCTGATCTCACGCTGGAGCTTTTCCCTCAGGTAGGGCAGTAACTACTGTACCACCGTCTCTATTTTTACAAAACTTAGAAGAACACGGTGTCTTGTAGGAAATGAATACACTTCACTAAACATGGCTGAAACTGGCTGTTAGGTTTAAAAGTTATTTGAGGGGGTTCAAAGGTACCAACAGAGAATAAGGTCACATAAAGCTCCGTTTCTTTAGGCAGTCAAGGAAATATGTTCTGCTTTGACAGGAGGAAAGGAGATCCAAGGAGATTAAAAGAGGTGGGCTAAGCACAGAGCTGAGGGGCCCCATAAACTGGCTATGTGTACAAGGTGGAGATAACTGCATGGGGGAGGCACTGATTATCATTGAACACAGGGGCGTAATTAGGACCATTGGGACAGAATAAAAAGATTAATGGTCTACTTGCTCATAGAAGAGGACCATGAAGATAAACTTACTGACTTTGAGATACTCCAGAGCATGGTATCATTTTTCACAGAACAGGAAGGGGGCATCACTTACCAGGGATGTGTAAAACTGGATTTGACAAGACACTAATGGCTACGGTTTGTACAAGCAGCTACTAATCCCAGGGCACACAGTGACACCTTGTACAAGAAACAGTCTGTTTTTCTAAAGAGGGATGCTTTGAATGATCTTCAAAAGTATTACCGTGTTTGTCACCAGCCCCTCTGAAAAGCTTGGCAAAACAAATGGGAATAATCTTGGAAGCATATGCATATCTCCCTGCATATACTTCTGAGGTACACAAAGGCCTGAGGATATGCCTCTCACCCCCCTGGAAGTGCTGGGAAGGGCAATGTGCCACTCGCTGAGCAAAGCTCAGTGCACTGAGGCTTGCTCTTTAACTGCAAACTGGGCATAAGTCAGGCAGTTAAAATAAAAACAAAAAGTAGTACACCCTCATTACCCACTCCTCCTTACCCTTACACATCATCCTATACCAACAGGTCCAGGCCCCAGTCCTGGGGACATGAGAAATGGAGGTCAAGGAGAAATGAAGCCTCTGTTGCAACCTGACTTCTCCGTTTTCCATCCACAGGGCAAGTGGAGAAGGGGAGTGCTGCCTGAAGAAGATTAGGCTGATACTACTCATGTGGCATTCATCGTCTTGGGGCTGGAATACCCCAGAGCTTGCATCATGTGGAGCAAACACGCTGTCCTCAGACAGGAATACTGCAGTTTCTCTGCCAAGTTGAAGGCGATGCCTTCAACATGAATGCTTGGTCCCTTGCCACCTTAATCTTCCAGAGCCTTGGGTTTGAATGCGCGAGCGGCAGACCAGAGCCAGGTCACAACCTTTTCAGTTATCCCTGAGGAATTTTACTCACCCAGACAACTAAACGATCCAGACATAGCAAAAATTCCCCGAGGAAATCGCTTCCTCCTACATATAGGAAACGAGACAACAATTCCAATCCCTCATACTTAACCTTCCTCAAACATAAACACGAAAAAGTGGCCAAAACGCAGGAGGGAAAGAAAGTCCCAGAGCAGCAAGGAGTACATATGCAGAGAGTTACGTCATGCAGAAGGAAAACTCTTGGCTTCAGGCTACAATTACCAGCACTTAAATGGCAGGGGCCACTCTAGCATAGAGCGGGGAGGGGGCGGGGGGCCAGGCACCATCCTTCAGATCAGTTCATCACCAGGAAAATGGCAACAGGCTCCACCATCAAAACCAACCCCGGACAGCCCAGCACTGGAGGCCAACCTGGCACCTCACCAGCACCTGCTGGACGCGCCCGCCTCCACCGGCCAAGGACAGATGGCCAAGAGGCGCACCCAGCCCATGGGCTCCTGTGTCAGGACAAAGCTCACCAGCACATCTCCCCATCAGAGGCTGGTACCTTTGCCAGCCCACCCCTGCCACTCCACTCTTGCTTCCTTCTTAGCTAAGATTTTAATGCCCTCTTCTCCCCTTCCCTGACTTGGAAGGCTTAAGAAGACTGTTTCAGGTTTGAGTCTTACTCCTGTCACAGCTACCTCTGTGGCAAGTCCCTCCACTACCTCCCTAGGTCTCCTCACAGATAAAGAAACAAATAAATTGTTTCTGGCTATAATCTTTGAAGCTATCACTATCTCTAGAAAACTTGCATGGCAGGGAAAAGCTGACTGAGCATGGAAAGCTTCACCAGCATCCATATTCCCAAAGCCTCTTGATCCTGTATCAGGACTGAGCTAGTATCAGGGATGGGATCAGGAGGAACATGTACTGGCTAGGAACAACCAGCAGTGGGTGACAAATAGCTGTCCAACCGGTCCTTCTGCTCTTCCAAACCCAGTGCTATCCTGGTTTGGAGCATAAGGTGTGCAAATCTTCTCCTCCTACCACTGTAACCCAGCTGCTCCAACTTGGTGGTTTTTTTCCGTTTCTCTCTAGTCTTGCCTCAAGCCGGTTTGTTGCTTTTGCATTGCAAGGCCCTCTACAACAACCAACTTCATATGCTTACAGATTTAGTACTGTGTAACAGAGCTGCAGAATGAAACGACGGAAGGATAAAGAAGGAACAAGAAAAGCTGGTTATTATGGGGTCCATTACATAGCATTACGGTATTTAAATAAAGTGCCATCTCTGGGACAGCATTTGACAGGATACAGCCAAGGGAAATACTGTACAGCCATCCACCCTGCAATGCCCATATGGAGATGAATGAGATGGGTTCTAAGAAGTCTTTCCTCTCAAGCTCCTCATTTTCCTGGTGTATTGGGCATTTTCCTCAGAAGCACAGGAGACCCCTCCCCAGTGAGACAAAAAACAGATTCCAGTCTTCAAGCAGTGTTTAGTTTCTTCTGCCAAAGTATTTGCTTAGCTGTCAAACAGTGGAAATGTGGGATCCACCTACAGCTGAGCTAATGAGATATAAAATCCCTCCCTGATCATCCACCCAAACCCCCTTGTTCTTTCCAAATGTGTTGGTCCAAGAGCAGCCTCCAAATTGTTCCAAGGTTATGGACCCCTTCATGTGCTCCAAACAAGGTGCAGATGTCTCAATAAATTCCATATATGCAGACTGGATCATGAGCTTGCTTTTCATAGAATCATAGAATGGGTTGGGTTGGAAGGGACCTTTAAACACCTTCCACTAGACCAGATCGCTCAAAGCCTAATCCAACCCCTCCTTGAACACTTCTTTTCTTCATCGTCTCTCACAGGCAGCCTACATCTAATCCACTGCCCCAAGCAACCACGGGCCCAATGTCAAAATTGAGAGGTACAGTGTAATAACAGTGTAATAAGTGAGAGAGAGAGCTAAGGCATAGAGCACGTAGTAAGATTTCACAGGACCTTATATGAACTTCACTTCTGGGTTGCTGGTTTGCACAGCAGAGAAAGGACATAGTCACTCATTACTGCTGGGTGGTGTTTTCAGCCCAGATCAGAACTGGAGCACACTTGAGAGCAAGTAGTATGAAAACACCCGCAGTCGCTGCTAGTGCTGCGGTTATCTGTGCTTCAATATAGCACTGAAGTCTCCAGGTCTGCTTATCTGTCATTTGTTTATTTACTGCTGCAATGCCTAGGAATTGCAATCAGAGCCCCATAGCGCAAGAAGAAATAAGCCCCTGCTCGCTCTAACCAGCTCACATCTAACTCAGTACACTAGCTGTGGCAAAATCTACGACCTCTGGGAAAGTCGAGAGGTATACATCCCCACGTCTGCCACCCAGATGCAGCTCTGGAAGGAAGTACGCTTCACAGAGTAACAGCAGTGCACTCTTTTCTTTCACTAAACTCAGAGACAATGTTGTGAGGGATAAATCTCTCCAAAGAAATGCTGGTTATTCACATATTAGCTTAAATATTGTAGTACAGCAGAAGCCGACCTCCCTGCAAAGACACATGCAACCCAGCTAAATAAGGCATTTCTGGGAACCAATCTCATCTAGCTCAAAGGATATGTGGCAAAAAACACAGCCTGGTTAATAGGAGTCTCCTGAGCCCGGAAAGACCCATCTGGCTGAGATTTGTGACAAACTCTCTTCTGTACAAAGAGAAACATTCCCCAGCTCATGTAACACCACACAAGAAAGATCAAAGGTGCCCCGGGTGCCTCCTGATGGGTAAGCAGCTGTACCAATAGCAGCAGCTGGAAAATGCAACAGGAGACTCTCAGCCAGCCCTTTCCCCCTGTCCTGGGAGCGGAGTTGCCTCCCAGGCAGCCCCCAGCAGCAGCCCCCTGTTAATTACCGGCAAGGAATTTGCACTCTGGCAGATAAAGTCATTCACTCAGCTCTGTCGAATTTGCACAAAGCAGCTCGGACCTGACAGCAGCTCCATCTGAGAAGCAGCATCAGGGCGCCACACACACCTCTGTGCTACCGGACATAGCTTCTACTTCAGAGCTTGCGCCATGCACGTTGCTGCTCGGAGGTTATGGTCCCTTCAAAACAACCAGGGAGGTTGTTTAAACACTTGTAGATAGGGCATTTGGCCAGCAACTTCAGCACAACACGAGGTGCCTCACATAGGACCACTTGGTTTGTCTCCCAGACTCCGATTACTGGGACCATCCGCAGCACAGCAGCTGCCCAGCGCAGACCTTAAAAACCAGACTTTGCACAGATGAGCCTTTGCTGTGCGCCCTGGGTAGAGTCACTTTCTCCCTGCCTCCCCATTTGAAATATGCTTATTGACTTAAGGTGCAACTCCAGCAATGCCTGGTCTGGCACTCCAGGGCAGGATTTCAAGCAGGAAGATGCCTATCACCCAGAAACCAGCTCAAGGAGAAAAATGGATGCAATTTTTCCTCCCACTGAAGACTGAAGATGTGTCTGCTAGACTAGAACTGGGAAGCCAGTTTTATTACATTAGTGGGTTACATGTGACTGCTGGGTTTTACTGCAGAAAGTCAGCGCATATTAAAAACAGCCCGAGTTACCCACATGATTGGCACCACGGCATCTTTTCTTTCCACTGCCAGGGACAAAATATCAGTGAGAGGAGAACTGAACTATCTAAAAAGTCTCTATCACTAAAAATCTCAAAGACAAATGGACCCTTCTTAAAATGATGGCTTCAGGGCCAAATACAGCTATGCAATTACAGCAGGATCTCAACTTTTATTTAGTCAGTTTAATTTACTAAGACAGCAGCTTTGAGTCTTCACCACTGCAACAACGTGGGAAAAGCTTAACCAAAGCAAGCTGACGATGCTGGCCAGACTGTGTGCACAGCCCAATGGGAGGAAGTACACCAGGCTTTATGAAGACCAGCTGAACTCCCAGCTCCATCTGCCCCGGGGCACACAAGCATTCTGTTGGCAAAAGGGGCAGAGGACTTGGAAGGGGTTGCCCTCCCTAGTGCAAAAGCAATCAAGTCAGATTGAAAGGAAGCACTCAGGTTAGTTGAGCAAATAGAACTTAGCCAAAACCTTTGTCTTTTCTCCTCCCCCCCCCACCCACCCCAGTCCCTTTTCGGCTTTTCACATGGAAAAATTATACTCAGGGAAAAGGAGGTGGGGTGAAAAAAATAAATCCCAGGGTTCCAACAGATGTAGACACTGTGAACACAGTGCTATTAAAAAAGGTTATAAATCTGCCTCCAGATGCTTGTCATCGCTGTGTTGCTTGGGGGTTATAGCCCCCTCAGATCTGTCAGTAGATCTCCTCACAAGAGGAGAGCCTCTAGCTCTCCTCCTCTAGCCCTTTTCAGCCAAAATGAGACAAGTCAGCTTAAATTGTTCACGTAACTCTTTCCAAAGGCTGACTCATCTGGGCAGAAATGGGTTAAGGATAGTTCAAGAGAACAGCTACACATCCCAGGGATTAATCTGAATGGCCAGCAAACTGGCAAGGAGCAGAAGGCAGGTCAGGGCAGTGACCTCTCCTCTTGGCAAGGTTGGGTTCAGGAAAGGACTTCTATCCACAGCCTGCACCAATATACTCATGTGGGTGTAAGCCTCTTTGCTAACATCTAAAAATCATGGAGAAAAATAACTTTCTTGATGATTCCAAATCAGGTTTAAAGCCAAAATGAAAAAAGAAAAACCCTCACTCTTATTTTGAAATAAGTATCCTGGTGGGACGCATAACCATGCTGGTATAATTACAGTGGTACCACCAGTGGAAGTGTTCCTGCACACCACCCTTCAGACCTCACGGACACAGTCAAACAGCAACTGGACTGCTCTCCAGTGTTAACTAGGCAACTTATTCCAGCAGGGTATGAAAACCTGATTAACTTTTAATACATTCATCAGACATTTCGAGCCTCTCCCTTTTCCTCTATCATGATGGATGCTTCCCAAAAATCACTCCATCTTCTTCGGAAAGCCCCAGCTGAGAACACAAGCAACTTCACCTCTGTAGCATCCCTGTTAGTACTAGCGAACGGCTGCCTCATTGAGGCTCTGACCCAGGAAGAAAGAGATAAAAAGGGCTGTGTGAAGCTGGTGGCTGGCTTCCATCCGAGGAGTACAGTTCACCGTCTATTGCTCTTGTGACTATTACTGAACCAGGCCAAAAAAAGCTCCCAAGTTTTGGCACGTCTCAGATTTTCCAGTCTGCACAAAGTCATGCCAGGAACATTTACTGAAGCAATTTCTTTCTTTCTTTCTTTCAAGACTCTAATTATGCACCTAACAATGTTGTAGAAATTAGTGTTGTACAAAAACCCCAGTACATTTCAGATATAGTTTTGCCGACAAAAGGATTAGAAGCTTAAGGCTCGGTGTTAATATTCTGAACATACTGAAAGGCACAAAGTGCAAACTGCAGCAGAAACAGGAGAAATAGAGAAGTTATCACTTCCAAAACCTGGATGAGGGAAAACCACACAGGAAAATGCCATACTAATCTTACTAAATGCCAGTGATGCAGGAGAGCAGTAACAAGAAACATTTAGAAAGGTGTAACCATCAAAGCCACCTCTGAATTGCAAGCAGCTCACCTTCCAGCACAGCCTACTCCCTAGAAACCAAGGTGGTCTAGATATCCCCAAGGGTGTGATACTACCTGCAAGTGAACTGACGTTCACAACTCGGCAGCTAACAGCAACAAGGAATCAAACTGAACCCCAAAACAAAAGCTGTCCGAGGCATCAGTTTTCCCTGAAACCAGACCCAAACCTCAAGTCATCACTCTCAAGTTTTGCTGAACTTAAGACTGGAATTGAACCAAAGTGTTCACTGGTTTGACACCTGGACCACTACCCCTAAAAACACACAAAGAATTCATTTATCCACTCGAGCATGAACTGGCCTTTAAAACCAAGCTTTGAACATGATGGCTGTACATTTTTCTTACATTCAGTTTGCAGATGGGGACACTGAGGCATGGAGACATGACAGTACTTACACTTGGGAAGTCATCCAGGTACTCCAAATAGGAGAATTGCCTAGTACTAGGCAAAAAACAGGATTTAGCACTTTGACAGCATCAACATCATGTTAGTGCAACTAGTGAAATCAGAAATCAAGGGCCAAACACATCTTGGCTATGTTCCTCCTGGTTACTGACTCCTGGAGGCTTTACGCAGACCACTGCCATCACTATTTAGCTGTTATTATCATACATCTTATGGATGTAGTGCTGTGCACTTCCTTCCTACAGAGGTTCCGCTGTACATTGACCAGAACTGGTTAAGGTTTATTTAGGGTTCCTAAGAAAATTAACAAAACCATTCCGGTTTTTTCAGGACAGTGTTGGAGAGGACACGTGGAAATGCTGACTACATAAGTATGTCATGCCTTGGGAAGAAAGCATATTACAATATTATCATGTACCGGCAGATGTGAAGCGCTACCTCACGCTACAGCCCTGTCCCACTCCCCTCGGTTTTCACAATAGCCACCACCAAAGCTATAGTTTGACAGCATTCAGCTCACAACCACCCTGTCTCACCTCCGCTCCTCACTTGCCCCAGCGCTTGCATTGTTCACCCCTTCAAGCGAGCGGCCGGCAGTCGCGCAGGAGTTGGCCGAAGAGCTTTGCTTAGGGGGGGACACAGAGCAACAGCGATGGCCTTCACCCTAAACGCCCCCCTCTTTGCCATAACCCAGTCCAGGCAGAAAAAGAGGGGAACCGTTTGTAGGAAATCAGACATGTTTAGGCTTTTTTTTTTTTCCTTTTCTGTTTTTGTGTCTGTGTATGTGTGTGTGTGTGTGTGTGCAGAGCCAAACTGCGATGCTCCAGGGTGGGGCTCGCCATCTGGGAGAAATATGTAGGGAGAAAAAATGCAGGCGGGGAGGACGAGCAGCCCCCCCCCCACCCC
>NW_009647236.1:1138135-1186216 GCF_000708025.1 Charadrius vociferus | reverse complement strand
AGAAGTTGAGGGGAAAATGTCAGGAAAAGCGGGGGGCAGCTGTGCCAGGGTGCAGCTGCTTGCCAGCCCAGCCCAGAGCATCCCTCCGAGGAGGATCACGGCCGCCCCCTCACATTTGTCACAAAAGAGGGGGAAACTGAGGCGTGAGGTGGGTTTTAATCTAAGAGAGGGTAGATTCAGGCTGGATAGAAGGAAGAAACTGTTTAGGGTGAGGGTGGTGTGGCACTGGCACAGGTTTCCCAGAGAAGTGGCAGATGCCCCATCCCTGGAAACATTCAAGGTCAGGTTGGACGGGGCTCTGAGCAACCTGGTCTAGTTGAAGATGTCTCTGCTCATTGCAGGGAGGTTGGACTAGGTGACCTTTAAAGGTCCCTTCCAACCCAAACTACTCTATGATTCTCCGCAGGCAGGGCACTGTAGAAACCCAAGGCCCCGGTGCTCCAGCCCCGAGGCCACGTTGAAATCCCAGCCACAGCTACAGCTGCCATTCAAGTCGGGATGCAGCGAGGTTTAAAACTAAGGGTTTAAGCCCGTATGTGTTAGGATCCAAACGGTGTTGGCTGAGCACAGCAGGCATCCGGGGTGTTGTGCCAGGCACTGGGGGCTGAAATCCCACCTGAAATGCTTGGTGGTGCTCGTTTGATCCTCTTGTTTAATCTCTTCATCTCTGAATTTCTGAAGCTTCGGTAGCTAGAGGGCCAGATTTGACAATGCGAAGAGACCGACTGTCCCGGACACATACAGAAATCTCTGCTGTTACAGCAAGCAATGCTGTGACACCAGTTGTCAAGGGCTTTTCCTCAAGTTTTGAGATTGGTTGTAATCAAAAAAGACACCGCTGGCTTTGAAATCCCACCTCGCTCCGTGACCAAGCACTCCCATAAGCCACCTATCTTCTTGCTCTGCTTTCTTCTGTGCCCTCAACAAAAGTGGGTGCCATGGGAGGTGCTAGCGTGTGTCCCCTCATCGTTCACCAAATCCAAAGATTATTTTAGCGTCCTGCTGGAAGGAGTAAACTCTGGAATAGGGTTCTCCTGCATCAGCCCACATCTGGACTGTTCACGGCAACTGTGCCATCTAGTTGCGCTTCCTCAGGCTCTGCTTTCTCACTCTGTCTTGGTTTTAGAACTACTGTTACTAATTTTGCATTTATAAAGCATTCTTCCCAGCCAGTTCTGCTTCTGTCTGTGAGTGGTACTAGCCTACAAATCTATCCTGAAGAGATGTCTAATTATTTCACTGCTGATGCTGAGCAACATGGTTTTCATTGTCTTTTTTTTTTTTTTTTAAACTCACCTTTCAAAATGTACCTCTTTGTTTTGCAGGCATTGATTGCCTTGCCTCATGACACAGTGCAGGCAGAGTTATGGCTGAACTCACCTGGCCTCTAGTTTGCAGAAACATCGTAGGATCAGGCTCACCCTGAGTCACCCTGATGGGAGTGCCACGATAAGAAAAAAACGAGTGGCAAATGATAAATAAGTTTTAAAAGATTCATCGATTTCTGTCCTCTTGACACCCGGCTCTGCACAAGCGGTGCTACATGAGGAGGCTCTCTATTTCCAGAGGGTAAAAGTGACTCCTGCCGCTCTTGGGAACAGAGCACTAGCAGGAATCTCTCAGCTCCCACGCTCCCTCCCTGGTACCATGGGCAGCCGCCTCATGTAAGTGTGATTAGCCACAGTGCTGGATTATATAGGTTGCCATGAGCATGTTTTTGTTTCTGTGTAGTCGAAAGACTGGATATGAAACACAAGGTAAAGGATTAATCTTCCATACTGCACTGGCATTCAGGTACACAAAAGTGTATTTCTTCAAGTTAGTTTTTATCATGTGGAAATGGGTAGAGGTGAAAACCAAAGACCATCTCTAACGCTAGCATCAGAGTGTTCCCCCAGGAGAACAGGTGCCCACGGTGGGAGACAGGTGTTTGTACAGCTAGCCCCTTAAATCAGATGATAAAACTTCTGTGTGCAGACAAGGCCTGAGTATCTCTGGTAGGCTCGGGGGGGAACAGTCTTCAGCCCTTTGCTAGAAAGATGAGGGACAGTGGTAGAGACAGAGGTGTTTGTGGGAGCGTGGAGGTCTGTTGTGTCAGGAAACTTACCAAGGCAGGGAAAAGGTGTGTTCTCTCTTCTGTCACACGCAGCACAAAACAATCTCAGCACAGACACCAGAGCCTTAATGCTGTGTACACACTTTATAACCAAATACACTGTATCTGATGAACTGTTCCCTTTCATTCCAAACTCTCAGCATTTAAAACTCTAAAATGCAAAGGAGCAATGTGTACTACCTGAGTGCATAGGGAATAAATCTGCCAGAAATCTTTGCTCCTTCATGATGGACCCGTAACAAGGAGCTTGAATCACAAGCGCTAGAATAAGGGGAAAGCAAATGCATTTACAGTTGTGGTTTCAAGCTGCGGCCATAATGGATATGGTAATTCATCATTGCTGGCTACGCAACCAAAGTAGTATCATAAAAACGCTTTCAGCTAAAAGCTTCATTATGAGGGTGAACGATGCTTGCCTGAAATTTTGAAGGCTGCAATGCTCTGGCGGGCCAAAGAAATTGGGAATCATTGCTCTACAGGGAAGATGTTATTCTATTACATACATCAATATTTCATTTCTGCTGATGCTTACTTTCCAGTCACTGCTACTTCTAAAACAAACATTTTGTTATACATATGGGATCACAAATTTTGAGATACACACACATATGCCCAAGTGGCCACGCAACTGAAATTTAGTAACAAGCTGTTGCCTGAGAAGCAGAGCAAACGAAGTCGGCCTGGACCCATGCAAGTGTACATCTCATGGGCGGATACATTCTCCTGTTTTAATAAAGTGCAGGCTCCAACTGCAGCTTTCTCCATTCTTAGGGCACTGTCAACGTCACTCCCCTGGACTCTCTGGTGTCTCATGAGGGTTACTCTCATGCTGCAGCCTCTCCCTTATTACCGCATGTGCACACATATACACCCAAAGTGATTGTATAAGCCTCATTTCCTACGGAAACTAAGCTAAACATGTGCCAATAAATTACTTCTTAAGCCCTCACCCAGCCCTTGTGGCTATACCATGATATCACCCTCTCCACATTACCTCACTCCCATCCACCACCCACATCCTTCATGTCTCCTCCTTTCCCCCCTGCCGTATGAAACACCGACCCTAAGGGATGGGGTTGTGCTTGCAGCGTTGTGCTCAAGGCAGTGACCGCCCTGCCTGCCCTGCATTTTTAGGTGACAATTCAAGAAACCAAGTTGTTTGGCCAGTGGCCTTCATGATGGAGCAGTAACCTATCCTGCTGCAGAGTAAGAAATTTGCAGCAGCGTTATTTGGTGGAATTAGAAAGCAGGGTTGTATTTTTGAATAGCAGGTGCGTAAGGCTGTAGCTGAGAAGGCTCAGCTCATGGGGAACCAGAGGCATCCATGTTGTCTTCAGCTACGTAAGCAGTGCCTCCTCACGCACTGGACTGCAGCTCTGAGCCGGAGCCTGAGGAAGGGCCAAGGGACAACTGGGCTTTCCCAGCAGAAACAGGCCAGGACTGCGAGACGTGAGGGGGAAGCCTAGAGTGGGGTTACACATGCAAAGGTGCAGGTGTCAGACCCGAATGAAGGCTGGGATAACCGTGAGGTTGGTGTGAGTCCCCAGGGCTGTCACATGTGGATCATGCAGACACCTTGCCGCTTTGGGTGAGAACTCAGGCCTGCAGCAACCTTCTCCAGGTGTCCCCCTGATGTGGCAGTCTGACTTCACACCACCCCCAGAGCATGCCATCTCCTGAGTCCCCTGAGAAGCTTTACCAGGGCCTTGCTCTCAACCTGTGAGCGGGAAGGAGTGGGTTGGTAGGAGGGAACCACCAAACGTACACTGGTAGGTGGATGGTGTGTAAGTAAGGAGGCAGCTTCTTATCCTGAATTTTGGGAAGATGCTGGATGACTCTCATTATGCCAGCTTCCGAGCTGCAGCGCACCACCCAAACTCTTAAGTTGTAAGAGGATGGGCCTCTAGCATACATATGCAGCCGGGTGAACTAACTCAGGTGTAAGGCTTCTCTGGTTCAGGGAGAGTAACTCAGGGAGATACTTTTCTAACCAAAATTCACAATCTGGTAAGATATTAAGTGTGGTTTACCATGATGTTAGGATAGATACAAGACACGCAGATAAGTCAAATCTCCTTTTTTTACGGTGCAGTTATTTCTCATGTCCATATCACTTTCCTGTAGTTTGGTCACCTTCCAGCCTGCACTTTGTTAAATACAGATATTTTTCCCTATTCTTCTAGCTTTGCTTTTTGCTTCATTTCCTTGTTCTTGTAACTTTCTTGCTTGCTGTGGTTTCCCCATTCCTTGCTCTGGCTCCAACTGCAGCATTTGTACGAATCATGATTGCTTAAATCTCTATTTCAGACCTGATGTAGTAAAGTGTTGTACCTTCCCCCTTATCCCCCCCTAGCAGATGTCTTTATTTTGCAGGTTTTACTGGGGACATTGCTAACCAAAGGGCATACAAGTCTGGCACTAGCAGTCTATGTGGTTTGTATAAAATGCATTCTCTAATGGGTTATGCATTTGATGGGCTTTGGGATATTCCATTAGCTAGAGCAGTAAAATGCCTAAATACCTTTGACAACCTGGCCCTTAAACTTTACCCTTCGTATCCATTATTCAAGGTGAGATTTTCTAACCTAAGACAAGCTCCCAAGGCATCATTGCCTCACAGACTCCATCCAGCCCGAGCACCCAGGTGCGATAACCGAGGTGAGCCATGCCCACCAGTGGTGGGCACAGAACTGTACCCGTGTCCTGCCTGTGTAACCATATCCACTTTGCATTTGCCACGGCCTGGCCAAGGATAACGTGATGTTCACAGTGCCTCGTAGACTCAAACTACACTCAGATCCAAGTTTTGGTGCAAGAAAGGAAAATTTGCCTCAAAACCTCAGTGTGGAAATAGCCCCTCTGTCCTGAATAGGATAACATGCTTCTGTCTCAGCATGTTCCTCATGACAGTTCACTTCAGCTGCCACCAGGCCACGAACCCCAGCAAGATCATGGAGCATAGCCTAGGGCACATGGAAAATAAGGAGGTGACCAGTGGCAGCCAACATGGCTTAACTAAGGGCAAATCATGCCTGATAAATTTGGTGGCCTTCTACAATGGTGTTACAGCACTGGTGGTTAAGGGGAGAGCAACAGACATCACCTACCTGGACTTGTGCAAAGTATTGACACTGCCCCACACAACACCCTGATCTCTAAATTGGACAGAAATGGATTTGATGGATGGACCACTCGGTGGATAAGGAACTGGCTGGATGGCCTCACTCAAAGAGTTGCAGTCAACGGCTCGATGTCCAAGTGGTGAGCAGTGATGAGTGGTGTTCCTCAGGGGTCGGTACTGGGACCAGTACTATTTAACATCTTTGTTGGCAATGTGGACAGTGGAATTGAGTGCACCCTCAGCAAGTTTGCCAATGACACCAAGCTGTGTAGTGCAGTTGACACACTGGAGGGAAGGGATGACATCCAGAGGGACATTGATAGGCTTGAGACGTAGGCCTGTGAAAACCTTATGAAGTTTAACAAGGTCAAGGGCAAGGTCCTGCACGTGGATTAGGGCAATCTCATGCAGAAATACAGGTTGGGTGGAGAATGGATCAAGAGCAGCCCTGAGGAGAAGGACTTGGGAGTGTTGGTGGATGAGAAGCTGGACATGAGCCATCAATGTGCACTTGCAGCCCAGAAGGCCAACCGTATCCCAGGCTGCATCAAAAGAAGCGTGGCCAGCATGTCCGAGGGAGGTGATTCTGCCCCTCTACTCCGCTCTCATGAGACCCCACCTGGAGTACTGCCTCCAGCTCTGGAGCCCCCAACATCAGAAAGACACGGACCCGTTGGTGCAGGTCCAGAGGAGGGCCACAAAGATGATCAGAAGGCTGGAGCACCTCTCCTATGAAGACGGCCTGAGAGAGTTGGGGTAGTTCAGCCTGGAGAAGAGAAGGCTCAGGGAAGACCTTGTAGCAGCTTTCCAGTATCTGAAGGGCACCTACAAGAAAGCTAGAGAGGAACTTTTTACAAGGGCATGTAGTGATAGGACAAGGGGTAATGGCTTCAAACTGGAAGAGGGTAGATTTAGATCAGATATTAGGAAGAAATTTTTCACTCTGAGGGTGGTGAGGCACTGGAACAGGTTGTCCAGGGAAGTTGTGGATGCCCCATCCCTGGAAGTGTTCAAGGCGAGGTTGGATCGTCTTTGCCTATGGCAGGGGGAATTGGAACTAGATGATCTTTAAGGTCCCTTCCAACTTAAACCATTCTATGATTCTATGATACAGCACAGGTAAGTGAAATGCTCCTGCTTTTGACTCTGCTATTGCACGCACCCTCTGTAAAGAGGCTGAGGGCACAAGGCATGTTCAGACTGGAGGAGACCCTGTTTGGAGCAGGAGGAGAGACTAGAGGCTTCCTGAGGTCCCTTCCAACCTGAATTATCCAACGAACTTGTTTGATCCTATAAATTTGGTACAGCGTTCAAATTAAAAGTGCTCTCACAAGAGAAGTCCTACCCAGCCAGAAGCAGATTGCTACCATCCACTGAAAGAGATCCCTAGGATGCTACTAGCCCATGGCCAAACAGCTCAGAGCTGACAAACCCATTAGCTATGCTCTAGGGATACAGTCCTGTCAGAATTTCTGTGATTCCTTACCCACAATGAACATGGCTCATGCACCTGGAGCAATACCTGGCATGGAGGAAACAAGGTGCCCAAAGCAGTCCCACTGGCACCTACAAGGCCACCTTCCACCCTCATGTGGGATAAGAGCTATCTCAGCTGCCAGATGTACACCTCCACTGTTGTGTCGTTGCTAGTTGGTCACAGAGATTAGTTCATAGATGCTGCCGGGCACGTCTACCCTGGTGCAGAGGAGATGTGGCCTATCCACTTAAACAAGCAAGAACCTTATTCCATCCAAATGAGGCAGTCACTAGCAAGACATCTGTGCCTACAGTTATTTTGTGGGGTCCTAGCCTACATGCTACTGCCACAACCTGTTGGATTTGAGTCTGAAAGCCCTTCAGAGAGAAGTCTGATAATGCAACAGGCAACTGCAGGAGTCTGGCAAAATAAGCCTTGGGACTGGCATGAAGGTAAGGTGACTTGTCCATCGTACAGGCAGCTGAATGGGCCTGTACAATTCATAAGATGGATTTCCTAGTGTGTAATGCTACATCACAGATCGGCATGCGGGTACATACTACCATGGAGATGCTCTTCAAGGCAGAGTTCTGACTTGCCTCCACACCTGCTAATGTCATGTGCACTTCACAGCACATACCGTTAAATATGGCATTATTCTCCATAAGGGAGGAAACAATCATCACTGCTTTCTGTTTCCTTCCCTATTATCTCCCTCATTCACTGAGAAGTTGCTAAGGTCACTTCTGGTGGAGCAGAGTCAAACCCAGGACTTTTCCGTGGCAGGATGAAATTTCACTTACTTTGTCTTTTTGCATCATTGAGCTACAAAGATGTCCCTGGCTGCGCCATGTTCCATGCAATGATCCCAGGCACCCCATCCCAACACGCTATTGCTGCAGAGCGGGCGGTTGTCCGCCACCGGCAAATCTCGATTCACACAATTAAGAGCACTTTCTCCATTAGCTGAAACAGTAGGGGGTTTGTGCTCGTGAATGTAGCAGGAAATCAACCCAGGATGTCTTGAGCTCAGGCACAGGCCATTATAATCTATCAATTATATTGCAACAA
This sequence comes from Charadrius vociferus, assembly GCF_000708025.1. Taxonomy (NCBI): domain Eukaryota; kingdom Metazoa; phylum Chordata; class Aves; order Charadriiformes; family Charadriidae; genus Charadrius; species Charadrius vociferus. Next base: position 1,178,431 of record NW_009647236.1, on the reverse strand, counting down.
AACACAAGTGTCCCACATGCCACTCACTTGTCTCACCTCTCAATCGCTGCTGTCACGCAGGGGCAAGCTTAATGCTTGAATGAAATATCCATCAAAATTTCCTGGAGGCGTGCTAATGCCTGCCATCCTGCTGTAAAGAAGCAGGTGCTCTCTCTTCACCAACTAAAGGTCATCACTTGTGCTTTGGCTGTGGGACCCACAGCTCTTGACTACCAAGTCGGAGAGCCAAGTGCCAGAAGAGCCAGAGGGTGTTCCAAGGGGATGTGTTGATTAGCCCCCTTCCCACGCTCTCTCAGCCATGCCCTTCTCCCCTCCCTGCAGCATTTGAACCCTCCTCTAGCACTGCTTGGAGCCAAAACTGAAGAGCTGTTCCAGCGCTGGGCAGAGGAGGTGCTGTGGAAAAGCCCCTGAGAAGGATGCTTCAGAGCACGGTTGAAAAAGTGTCTGCTGGTGGGAGCGGATTGGTCAGGGAAATCAGCTTCTTCAAAGTAAAGAAGCTGGTGAGGATGGTCTATCAGGTCTCCTACAGCTGAGGCAACAAGGATGGGCTGCACCTTGATTAAGATGAGCAGCACAGGAGATGCTGGGGTATGGGGAGCCATGGGAAGGGAGACAGAACTAATGAGCCTGGTGAGATGCAGGGGCATTTCGTGTAGAGGCTTTTGTGTGCCTCAGCACCATGCAATCCATCTATGACAGATGTGAGCTGAGAGACCTCTGAGGTGACCCTCTGCAGACCAGCTCTGTCTGGGGATGTCTCCTAACCTGCATAATCTGTCCACAGCTGTGTGATGATGAAAACTGAGTACACCTAAAGATACCACCAATCCATTCAAACGGTTGCCGCAGCAGATCCTGGCTCTTAACACTGTTACAGGACTGTCAGAGTACATCTCGAACTCACGTCCTGTAGCTACCTACTCCTTACCCTTTTATTATACATATACAAAAATCTCTCACAGACTGTGAAGGTCAGGTATATGGTTCAGAGGACAGAAATTCCTCCTACCCACACTCTGAATAATTTTGTTAGCTATTTCTCATCCTCCAGGGATGGGCAATCCGCTAGCGTAGAACATGCTGAAACACACTTAGCTATTTGTCCCAGCCCTTGGCAGAGCCTGGGATGCTTGCTAGAAGGCGTTCAAGAATTTTTATGCCCAAAATGTGTTTGAGTTGTGTGCGTTGTGCCTGAGTCTGTGGGGGCTGGGTGTGGAACAGCAGCTCTGTGAGTCACCAGGGGTCTGTGAGACCAGGAGGAGAGGTCCACACAGCCTTATTTAACTACAGACTGTTGCGATGTTCAGTACACAAATTTGGGAAGGCTGTTCTGGTGGTCTATATGAGAAAGCTTGGGAGTTGGCAATGTAAGTTTGGACAGCTGATTTAGGACACAAACATTAGCTCAGGGACTCTTATAAAATGAGAAACTGTGCTGTTAAGCAAGAAAATGTGCAATGTGTTAGTAAACACAGCTCACCCTAGAGACTGGCTCTTGTCATTGCTTAGCAATGCTATGAAATCATATATTCCCCTCCCAGCCCTGGGCTAGGCAGCGGAAACCAGGGGGTTTTAGTTTTGCTCCACACAGAGGTGCAACGCCTGTCTTCGGCCAGAGCTATCATTCCCCAGGAGATGCTAAGCACCCTCAGCTCCACCACAGAGGCTGGCAAGCGCAGTTGCTGAGCACCTACAAATCAGGCAGTTGTGGTAGGTTATAAGTATGGAGAAAGTGTCTGACCTTAGACATCCCTATTTGAACATGTTGGCCTTTAATTGCTGCAGCCAAGCTGCCCCAGTGGGTCAGGATTTGTGCCAGACCTTTTACGTGTGCAAAGAGGATAAATAGCTGTAAACAAAACCAATCCAAAGGAAAAGGTCACTGCCTTCAACCTGTGCGAGAGAAAGCTTTTGGATTGAAAACGTTAGTGACAGGAGGCAAAGTGGAGGAGAAGCTGTGACTGCAAACTGGACGAGTTGTCCCAGGAGAATGAAAACTGGAAGAGCAGGACAGGTGAGCTTGGATGTTGTACTCACTACTTTGGGCCAGTGCAGCTCTGCAGAGACCACTGAACGATGTTAGGTGGCAAGGTGAAGGAGGTGAGATACACCTTTCTGGCAGAACAACATCCTGGAAGAGATGAGCAAAGCAAGCCATGAGCAAAAAGAAAGGATTAAAGCACCGTCAGAGGGCTTGGAAAGGGGGACAGGCAGATTCCAGCTGAATGGCACAGATTTGGATGGGCCTGCCTGGCACTGGGAGACTGAGGGAGGGGACAGATTCATGGTGGAAATGTGGCACCTCCTTCTCAAATCCCAGCTGGGCAACTGATGCTCACAAGTTCGTTGACTTTAACACTAGAGCAGTGCCACCTTTAGAAATGGGGTCTGTGCACTGGATCTGAACCTTTGACTCCGTTTAATTGTCTGTGTCCATGAGTTCCCACAGCAAGAGGTGCAAACATTTAGCAATAGCTCTGGTAGAGCCCAAAATGCTGAATAAAGTCTCTCCACTGAACCCAGACCTCCAGTATCTTTCACAAGCTTGCATCTATCTCCATTTAGCAAGGTATAAGGTCATCCGCTCCAGACAAAACATCTGGTTTGGCAGTTTTGGCTCCTGTGGGTACCTATCCCTGTTTGACTGGAGAAGCTCGACAGACAGGTGACGCAGGCAGGTCTGGATGGAGCCACACTTTGTAGCTGTTGCCATGCAAAACCGTACATGATGTACACAAGATCTGGCCAGAAGCTCTGGGGTGGGGGTGTCAGAGGCCTCTTCCACCATCCCACTCCCCAGGAAATGCAAACCTGGCAATGGCCTGGCTCTGAGTTAGTGTTGAGCCTGGAAATGACAAATTAACATAAGCTGTGAATTTACATACTTTTCAACCATTTATGGCCTTGTCTGAGCCTAAATAAAAGCCACGGTCCCTGGAAAATTTGGGCCCATTTGTCAGTGAGACATTCCAGAAAAAACATCACGTGTTCGTTTCATGAAGTGAAATAAGATCTTTGTTCTGTATGCTTCCCCCCCTCCTTTTTTCTGAATGAGGCAGTTTTGTCCAGGGATTACAAGCCAATGTTCCAATCCCTCACAGACGTTTCCCATTATCAGAGCTGCCTCTTGTCCTCCAAATCATTTTCCACAGGACTCCTGTAACTTAGGCTGAGAAACGAAGCCAAGAGCTCAGAAGAAAGGACCCTATTCCAGGCTGCTGACAAGACTGAAAAATGCTGCAGGGTGTTGCTGGGACCACCCAGCCTGAAGCATCCTCAGCAGGGGAGCAGCTGAAAAAGATGCTAGGGGTGGGAGGAGGCTCACTGCACTGTACAGCCACTTAAACAACTTGGTAAATTAACTTTGATGAGGTATAATGACCCGGTGTGGAATTGGCTATGGAGGCTGGTGGTAGACAACTGTGACTGATGACTCCTCAGCATACAGCACAAAGGGCCTTTGTGTTGCACCCTTGAGACCTACTCATATTTTGTGAGACCCCCTCTGCCTGGGTGTCAAATTGCCCCTGCTGTAGAAAACTACCGAAGGGCATCAGAGGAAGGGAAGGAAAACTCAGGTGAGGCTTCTGGTTTGGATTCTTCCCCCCGCCCAAAGCATCATCCTCTGCTGGGGGAAACCACATGTATGGAGCCAGACGACCTACTTACTGCAGAGACCCAAGCAACAGCCTTCCTTCCTGCAAACAGAAACCAGCTACTGGAATGGCATCAGTCTCTGCTCTGTAGACTCCCCGTCCCGTCGAGCTCAGCTGCAGAGAAGGTCACCAAGCCAGGAGGGCCCATCTGCAGAACCCATGAAGCCACTTTCTGCACCCTCACATAACTTTGCCATTCTGGTCCTTGGAGTCTTCTGCTGAAGTTTCTCAAAACATCATGATCTCATCTGCCTTGAGAAGGAAAGTCTGCAATGTCTTATTTCATGTTTGCAAGAAAGTTAGGCAGTCACTAGATGAGAACCATCCAGAGATGAAATTAGGTTCCCTACAGCACATACTTAGGGCCCTTTCCAGCCAACTCAGCTCTAGTAACTTAAATAAAGCTACAGCAAAGATGTAAAACAGATATTCACATTCCCATCTTATATTGCTGCAGGAAGATTTTCCAGGACTCCTCTGTCAGCACCCTAACCAGGAAGGAGTGAGGTTCTGTTGCTCCATGAGCAAGGGCTGCTGTAGGACAAGCGAGGTCTGGGCAGAGGTATGCTATTCCCAATGCTATGTTTTGCATTTTATCAGGCTATTCTGGGAAGCAAAAGGCATAGGCAGGCCTGGTTTCCAGGATCAGAGCTCATGAGCCCTACCTTCTGGACCAGACCTCGTTTCAACTGGCTTAATGAGTTTGACTTATTCTCACTTGCGAGACCCATGATTTCAACAAAAGTGTTGGAAAATTCCTTGTCGCTCCCTTATTGCCACTCTAAGCCCAGCAGCATGTCTCATCAACTCCAAACAAATGCTCCAAGCACCTGGTTAGATGGCGAAAGATGAAGACCAACTACTTCCTTGGCAGCTGTTTGCAGAGCTGAACTGACTACCAAAGCAAAGGGGATGTGATCTGAGGACCTCTGCCAGACTGGGCCTCCATGGGGATTTGGGCAGTCCTGCAGAATCACAGAAATGCTAGCTTGGAAGGGATCTTGGTGGCCATGTAGTTCAGCCTCCTACCTGAAGCAGGGCTGTCGCCGACATGCATTTGGTTGACCATACCTCTCTCTAGCCAAGTCTTGAAAATAGCTGCAGATGGGGACTCCACCACTTCCCTGGGCACCTGTTGCAGGGCCACACCACTATTCCAGTGAAGCCTTTAGTGTTTACCCACCAGCCCTAAACTTACCCTCAGCCTTTCCTATTTCCCCAGACATGGGGTTCCTCAACATTTGTAGGGGTCTCCATATGTAGAAGATCAGTGATCTGAAATGGAGCTGTTGGCTGCTCTGAGAAAACTCCTGGACCTGGACAGATCTTGGCCTGAGATGACCTGAGTCACTGCCGGAGACTCTGGCACTACAGTCTACTTGACATTGGGAGTTAGCTTGAATTTAGGTTATGGCTCCAAATTAGGGGTTATAGTCATTATATAATTTTGTATTCAGGCATTAATAGTGTAAACTTGCTACAAATGTAAAGATAACCTATAATACTGACTGAAAATGCATAACTAACTACATTAATTCTTTGCTACAAATTCCTCCACTTTTTGTTAATCTTTCATTAATAGTGGGTAAGTAGGCATTCGGTTTCATGGACCACCTCCTGCTCCTGTTTGCCGAAACTGATTAGGCATAAGGTTAAAGGCCTCTGGTTTTGGGTTTTTTTTTTTTGGTTTTGGGGTTTTTTTTTGGGTTTTTTTTTTTGGAGCACAGGTACAGCAACAGTAGGAAAACCTGGCAAATCTAGCTAATGGTGTAGTGCCTCACCTAGCTAACTCTCTCTCCCCTTCGGGGGTCATATCTCGGTCTTTCTTTTCTTGCAAACATGATACTGCAATGGTAAGGTAAACAAAATTAAAAGCAACTTAGTTACATTGCTTGCTTAGAGTAAAGATCAGACATTTTCCCCAAAGCAATAGTGATTTTTCCTTGGCTGACAAGAAACGTTGCCCGAGTGAAATCTGTTCTGAACAGATGAGACACTCTGGTAAGGAGGTGATAGATCATTTGTCAGTTCACACATGTTTAAGGAGAGATATGGGGCACGCAAGGAGAGATAACAGCTATTGCAACCAAGAAGCAAGAACAAGGAATAGGCAAGAAAGGGGAAAACCAAAAAGAAATACTGATGTTTGAAAAAAAAAAAACCTGACAGAACTGAGGCAGATAAACTGGGAGTATTCAGATCTGGAGGGATGCATCAGAGAGTAGAAAGACAGGACAGGTGGTAAAAGCCATGGAAAGGAAAGAACTAAAGAAAGTTTTGTCTGTCCTTCAGTGGGAGGGTCATACCAGTGAAGTAAAAGGGCAGTTAACAGAACTAGGTCACACATGACCCAGCTGCATGGGATTTTTTCCTTTTTAAAAAAAATTGTGTTTCTTTACATTTTGATGTCTTCATCGCTGGTCTGTGTACAAAAGTTCGGGGTTGGGGTCTTGCTGTCATTCCAGGTTGCACCGTGCATGGCGTGCCAGAGAGCCACGCTGATACCCACTGAGCTCCCTAAGAGGTAGCCTGGAGGTGCAGCCCTTGCAAAGCTGTTTGCAGAGCACCTTCCATGGCAGCTCCGAGCTAGGAATTGCCACCCTCATTTCGGGAGGACACGTCTGCCAACACATTGCTGAGATGGTACAAGGGCACGGGGGGGTCACAGGTGCTTTTGCTTCTGGGCAGAAGCTCAGCTTCTCTAAATCTCGGAAACGCCAGATAGCAAGACAGCAGAGGGCACACTGCAATCACTGCAGGTACGGGTTGGCTCGGTAGCAGCCTGTGGTTAAGACCACACAGTAAGCACAGACAGATGTCTCCTGATGTACCTACTGTTCAGGGAAGAAGATGAGTCTGTCATGCAGAGGAGACGGACATCGACCCACAAGAAAGGGGAGGGAAGAGAAAGGGAAGTGAGGAGCAGAGGTATCCTAGCTGAGGTTGCAGCACACAGGCTGGCAGTGGCCACGTACAGAGCTCCTGAAGAGCACAGGACATGAGGGGGTCACTTGGGGTCTTACTGCAACGCAAGGGACAATCTGAAATATCCTTCCATGTCCTGATGGTTCAAAGCATTTCAATTTGGCAAGACTCTCATCTGTCCCATCTTCCAGAACAATAAAGTGAAAAACCCCGAAAACCAACAGCAACAACAACAAACCCACATGCTGTGGTATCAGATGGACACCCACCAAGAGCAACAGTGGGGCCGCAGCCTTTACCAATGGGGAGTAAGTGACAACCTCTGTAAATGGACCAGCAGGAGGAGAGGATGTTGCCTGTGCAGAGGAGTGGTGCTGTGGGGAACAGAGCCCAGCCACTCCTGGTGACAGTGTGACCCAGACCTATCTTCACAGTCTGATTCCTTCATTCCTAGCTTGCCCCGCTCCTTCCTGTACCCAGGGCTGGTTTCTCATCCCATTCCGCTTTTCTCGCTGGTCACTGCCTCATGTCCTCAGCGTTGCTCCCTGCTTGCTTTCTCCATTTGGCCGCCAAAGCACCTGCCTACCTTTGTCTTTGAGACTCAGTCTCCTTTCTCTTCTCCCCAGTCTTTCCCCAAACATCCATCTCCTGCTCCCAGTCTCTCACCTCCAGCTCCTTGTCTAGTCATCCATCTCTTTCCTCAGGTTCTCCACCTCAGCTGCTTCTAGCTGTGTCTCCCCACTCCCAGTCTGGTCTTCCTACTCCCAGTCTAATGTCCCTCAGTAGTCCAGATCCTGCCTTTCATGTCCTACAGGTCCCTGGTCCTCCTTTGCCACCCAGAGTCACTGCCTTTTCCCTGTTTCGGTGCCAGGAGGCTTGTCCCAATACAACCCCCTTCCTTCCCATCTGGTCCTTGCCACAAAGGTCTGCACTGCAGGTAAATGCCTTTCCTTCTCCAAGCTGCTTGGGCAACTGGCAAAGGCATCCGAAGAGCACAGACATAACAGGCTCCCTGCCTTCAGCTGGGGATCGAACAGGCAAACGTGTGCACCCTGTGAAGAAACTGCTGCTGCCCTCACCCAAACCTACGAAGAACCAAGCTGGTACCCATGCACCCACCCACCCAGTGTGTGGCAAGCGTGCAGTGTGCCATCTCAATGGCCTTCAACTGGTTTGATGACATGGAGATATGGACATTGTGTTCTTCCTCAGACATAGCTCCATTTTACCTTCTCACGGTTGATTACCTCTCAAACAAAAGTACTGCTCTGCAGTGGAAATGCCTCATTTTAGTGTTTTTGTATGGAAAGATAATAAAGCAAAACTTTCTTAAGACAACTGGCTTTGTATCCTTGGGAAAAGCAATAGATTATCTGCTGAGAAATGTACATACTCGGGTCATTTTCTGATGGGAGATGGGAAAGGCTGTGAAACCTGATGGCTGCAGTCTTGCGTTCCTAATGACAGTACTTAACATCAAATGACCTTCCTGACGGACAGGTAAGGTTGCATCAAAACTTCTCATCACTTCACAGCCCTTCAGAGTGCAGAAAACACAAGGTAAAGCCATTTGTTTCCCTTTCCACACTGCTGGCAAGGCTGATCTCAGTACAATCAAGGCAGAAGGAAGTGGGCTGGAGCTGGGAAGGCTGAGTACAGCAGGAGGAAGAAAAAAAAAGTTGTGGCTAAAGAGTTCAGCCAAGGCTGGGAGAAGGGAAAGGAAGAGAAGGAGGGGACAGACATTTTTTGGGAACATACAGGACTCCATCTGAAAAAAATAACTGCTACTTTTCCACCGTAGCAGCCTTTTGGAGCATCTTCTGCAAAAGAAAATGCATTCCAACAGGCACATTTTTTTTTCCTCCTTAGAAATCTGACTGTTGATAGATCCAACAATACAACCCTTCTCTTACAGCATATTACAAAACCCTGTCAGCTCCCGGCTGCCAAACATTCACCGTTTATTTGTACTGAAATTTTCCATTCTTGCTCTTCGTCTCAGACATGTATTTCCTTTTAAGTTTGTACAGAAATAGCATCCTTGCTTTCTGAAAAGGGGCCTGGGAAAAGAATAGTTTTAACAGTGCAGACTTGTTTTTCCAACCATTCCAGAAAGGGGTAGAAATTCAGGCAGCTGAAGCGAGAACTTTAAATGAGAGAGAGGAGCCATCGCCTTCATTTATTTTTTTTAGATCTTTGACTGACCATATCAGACTCCTCAGGAAACAGTGTTTGGATTTATCAGCACAAATGCCCGTCTTTTGGGGCTACGGCTAACTGGTTGCTGTGGCTAACTGGTGGAAATAACCAGTGGACCCTGGCTGAAAACTGCAGATCCTGGTTCCTTTGATTTTACAGAGGAGTTCACACTCTTAAATCTTGGCAGTCTGACACATTCCTTAAGATAAAATTAAAAAGCTCCTCCCCCACCCTTTTCTGACTCCTTTTTCTTGCAAGACTTGCAGTGTTGCAGCAAGACTATGATATTTGGCAGGGTGCATAAGTCAGGGAGAGAAAGATAACTTTTTTTTTTTTTTTTTTAATTGTGGTCTCATGAAAATCTGTTCAGATTTTTGGTCGAAGTACAAAATGTCACAAATTTCCATTTCCCATCTGTGACTGGCATAGCACAGCTTGTGATTCTGGCCATTTGCCATAACTCCCTGACAGTTTTACTGCCATGTGCAAGTCCTGGCCCGGTGTCCCACTCTACCACTTTCCAGAGAGCTTTAGTTCAGCTGATTTGTTGCCAGCAGAGAAGATGTGGCCAAATGTGATAAAGGAAAACTCTTTGATGGCTGATGTCTAGGTGCATGCATATTTCTCCCCCACCAAAATGAAGTGTTGGATTACTAGAACATTGGCCCATAGTATCCTTGTAGCCAGCACAGGGTGGTATGGACTGGACGAGTGGACTACAAAGTGAGTGAAAAATAGGCTGGACAGTTGAGCTCAAAGTGTAGATGTCAACATTTCAAAGTCTAATAGGAAGCCAGTTATGAGTAACGTTACTTGGGGGTCAATACTGCAACCAATACCATTTAACGTCTTAATCTACAGGAGAAAAAGGAGGCAGAGAACACCTTAAAGAGTTCACACATGATATCATACTTGGAGAAGTGGTGGGTATGCTGGAGGGCAGCGCTGCCATTTAGAAGGACCTAAAAAAGCTGGAGAAATGAGCTAGCAGGAACCTCATGAAGTTCAACAATGACAAATGCAAAGTTTTGCACTGCTTGCAAAACCCCCGTTCCCAGTGCAGGCTGAGCGCTGGCTGTCCAGACAACACCTTTGCAGAAAAAGGCCTTAGGCTCCCAGAAGACTACTAGTTGAACAAGATGCAGAAGTGCACCTCAGCAGCCTGGTTTGAGGCAAAACAGAATCAATTTTCTGTTCAGTAATTAACAGCACATTGTGCAGAAACTGTTCGCTCTCAGAGTGATAGGACCTGTGTTTATAATTGATGCCAAGGAATGATATGCAAACACCCAAAGCCAGCTCACTTTTGCTATTTGCCCTGTTGGAGGGTCGGAAGCAGAAAAGCGTAGAGGGGTCCCTCCTGTAGGGAGGAGCGGACAGGACAGGTGACCCAAAACTGACCAACAGGGTATTCCATCCCATCCGCCTCATGCTCAGTATAAAAGCTGGGGGATCAAGGGGTCAGCTCTCTTTCTTCGGTGGCCAGTGTCGGAGGAGGCCTCTGTCTGTTCGCCTGCCTTTGATCCCGACCCATGCATTCCTGAATCCAGATCTGGAATCCAGTTCCCGTCCATCACTGAGTCCAGTCTGGGACTTGCCCTGTGCCTGGTTGAACTTGATACGGTTTTGTATCTATTTCCTTATTTTCTTTTTATTTTATTATTAATATTTTCATTAAAGTAGTTTAGCTCTTTCTAAACTCATAAGTCTCTTTCTCTCTCTCCCCCCTCTCCTTGGAGAGAGAGGTGGGGAAGAGCATCTGTCATTCACCTCAGTGGCCAGTCTGGCCCAAGCCGCAACATAGACCAAACGCATACTAGACTGCAGAAGCAAGAGAGCAAGCCAAGACAAGGGATTATTTCCCTTTATTCAACACTCATGAGGCTGCATCTGGAGCAAGTTCTGGTCTTCTCAGAGCATGAGCAACATTGATAAACTGAATGCAGTCCACCAAGAAGATCAGGGAACTGGAGCACTTAATGTATAAGGAGAAGCTGAGGGACCTGGGTTTGTTCATACTGGAAAAAAGAAGGTTGTGGAGGCCCTACTTGCTGTCTTTGACTAAAGGGAGGGTTATGAGGGAGTCAAACTCTTCACAGAGGTCCAAGTTGAAACGATGAGAGGCGATGGACATAGGTTGCAGCAAAGAAAATTCCAACCAGATTTAACACAAAAAAACACCAATGGATTTTTTAGGCAGGACAGAGTGGTTCAGCATTGGTATAGGTGCATAGAGAGACTGGAGAATTTCCTCCCCTGGAGATTTTAGGATTCATCTGGCCCTGAGCAACCTTATCTAACTTTAGAATTAGCCCTGCTGGGAGTCGGGAGGGGGGGTTGGCTTAGAGACCTCGAGAGGTCTCTTGCCACCCATGTTGTTCTCTGATTCTGTGAATACATGAAACTGTAGGACCTCACAAACAACAGGAGTGAGATTTGCTTAAGCAGCCAGAGTTTTATAGCTGAGGTTTGGCTAGGGTGGGAGACTGGCACATGGCTACTGTTGGGTAACCCATAACTCAAAGCCACAAAACTCCACTCAACTCCCGCTGTCCTCAGCATTCAACTTGTATTTGATTAAAGCCTTGATTTGCAGAAAGTAAACATGGAACATCCATCCCTTCTGCTGCTAGTTTGCTGCTAGAACATCCTGGGCCAGTGCTGCACTGCATGGTCACATGTCTGGTGTGAGAAGATCTGGTCACTGGGTCTCACAACTATTCTTGCTGGAGGGAGCTGAACAGAGTCACCTGGAGTCATAAGTGCATATTCCCAGACTCATTCCCCTTCTGAGACACTCATTCTGGGGATATGGACCTTCTTTCCCACCAACTCTGTCTCCTAAAACCAGTACCTGAGACACCCAAACCCTCCCATTCAGGTAACTCCACTCTCTGGGAGCTCAGCCTGTAGATACCTGTTGGTTAAACCCTTCAAAGACAGGGTAGCAGGACTGAAAGCAGGACAAGTTTCACAGAGGAATTCCTTAATCTCACTAAACATCTTACATTCCTTAATGTCCTAAAATGTTCAAATTACCGACCTTTGAAAATAGCAAAAGCCCCATGAGGCACTGATATTTTTTGTGAGCCCGGTACTTCAGGATGGGCCAGGACACACTTGCCTTCTGCAAATGCATATCGGATGTGATGTTGGTTAGCCCACCTTTAAAATAAACTCTCTTTTCTCTTCCCCACATGCTCGGGTTGGAGGCCAAGATGGCACAGTCCTTCTGGCCATATCCCTCCCCTTGCAAAATTGTTGCATTTCAGTTGAGATGGGCTGAAAATTAGATCACAGGTGGGACCAATGCAAATTACCATTTGGTGTTCAAAGGGAAGATAAAACCCTTATCTCTTTCTCCTGACACTTGTTGCAGATGAAGAGCCATTATTGCTTCAGTGCCTGGTTGTCCCCTTGGGGAGGTGTGGGAAATTTGGGGGCTTCATGTTGGGCTTTCAGAGAAACAGAGGAGTAGAAAATCTTTTCTTTTGTATTTCAGTCTTTGGTTCTAGCTGGGTTACATTTTCCATTTTTTGGTCTGAAACCACAGATTTCTTCTTTGAATTCATGAATGTCAAAAATTGCAGGAGTCAGTCTCTGACACTTTTGATACCATACCAAACACCCAAAGTCTTGCACTGTCTTAGCTGCAGTTGCCCTCAGCAAACAGCTATCAGCACTGAATTAAGTCAACATTTCGAGCTTCCCTTCCACCCCATGGCTCAGTTCATCTCCACACACACGTGTGCACCCACAAGAGGATCCCAGAATCACTTGCTGAGTCTCTCTTAAAGCTTGCCTTCCCACCTACATCCCATCTACAAATGGAGAAAAAACTCAGAGCATGACATATGGTGCCATTTGATTCAAATAAGGGGCAGCTGGAGGAGGTGGTGGACGAAAGAGGAAGAGCTTGCTATTGCATTTAAAGTCTACTGTGCCATTTAGTGAGCACCTCCCTTGTGGAGTAAGTGGCCTCCCTGCTGGTGACAACGTTCCTAAGGCCAGCTCAGAAACTGCACATGATAACAAGTATTAATGGTGCAACAACTCTGTGCACGTCTCTGTTGACAGTTCGCTCCCAGATCCTCACCCCCTCTCCACGTCCCCTGCCTCCCCCCGGCCCTGACACATTAATCACACAGATAGCACTTGACATCCCAGGGACTTCTCCTGAACCATCTCACCCCACTGTCTTTGTCTGAAGAACCACAGGCATCTCTGTATGCTGTGTGAACATTGCCTTCATGGGATTTGCCACAGTGCTGGAAAATTTGCTAGCTAATGGCATAGCTAAACAAAACCTACCTTCTAACAATAATTCGCAATAAGCAGGCTGTGGTATCTCTTCTAATGAGTGCATCAATTGTCAGTTGCTGCCAATAACACAAACCATGATTAATCCCTAGCAGTACTGTTTCTGTTTGAGCAACATTGTCCGATATTTCCTTCTACCTGTGCTTTCACACCATGTGAAAAAAATATGGTTTCTTTTACTCTTTTTTAAAAAAAGAACTATAGCAAAATGCCTTTTACCCATCTTTTTCGAGGTCCTCTGTATCAATTTTGGCAGGAATCCCTGTTTCTCCTTACCTTTCAGTCTTAGTCTTTTCTCTGCAGACAATGTTTTTCTCATTCCAAAAGTCTGCAATAGCCAAGGGAGCTTGTTATTCTTATGCAGGTCACTCTGCTCTCTTTGCTTCTTTCTAAAATCCAGCACATCCCACACTCTGCTTCTCTTGCTATTTCTGATAGCTTATTTGTAGACACTGTTAAGTGTTGGACTATCACTATGGATCCCTTCCTCAAACTCTTCCTCCTCCTTTTCTCCTATTCTGTAAGAAATCTCAAGAAAGAAGATATGCTAGAAGAATTTGTCTTCCCCTGGGTATTTTTTCCCTTTCAATTTGAATCTTTCCAGTTTTAGGATTACATGCTAATGACTTGGTGGTACAGGAGCATGAGGCTTGTGAAGAACATCTCCTAAGGGACGATGAATCGTTTGCAATGTTAGCCTGTGGTCCAGTATGTGCCAGAGAAAATTCCAACAACCAGACAATGGCAAACAAGTGCTTTTCTGGGAATATAGTTTTGCAGGATTGGCTTCAGTTCATCCATACGCTACCAGAGCTCCTATTTTTACTCTCTGACATGGTATTTTCCTTGCTTTTGCTGATTTAGCCTGATTTCAAAGCAACTGCTTTGGAAGTCTTGTTCAAGGTTTCCTTGCCACTATCCCTTCTTAGTTTTCCTCATTTATACCCTTCCCCAGTTTGTAAGCTGTGCATTTATGCTGCTCCTGGTATAAATCTTGATAGGTATGTCAATATTCCTTGTGCAGTTGCTGACTTCTAGAGGGAAGTTGCTGTTCATTAGCTGCTTTCTTTATTTTGAATCAAATCTGGTGCCTCCTTTTTCTGCAGCGTGGACAAAATAATTCAGTTCCTCTGGGTGGATTTGCATTTTGCTGTGAGTTGGTTTTTGGCTGCACTGTCTGCTGCTTGTAGCTAATGCTATTAGGTTTTTTTGTCATGTTTTTCTCTGGGTCTGTCATGCATAAGAATGCCATCAAGAGTGACTCCAGCTCTTCACCAGTTTTGTGCTATTTCATGAATCTTTTGGGGCGTGTCTCCAGGATAGGCAGTATTTTAAGAGGCAGTCACTTGAAATGCTGTCTTCTTAAAGTCATCAACATCCTGCTTTCTTGGCCAAGCCTGAACTGCTCGTGCCTAGATTGAGTGCTCAGTACACGGAGTATATTTGCTACAGAGAGCAGATAGGTGATCTCATCTTGGGTGTGTAAAGAGCAATGTTTTCTCTTATTGTTTTCTTTGTGCCTCAATAGTCCATGCAGCTAGAGATTATAATGATGTTTCTTTCTTTCCCTGGGATTATTGTGCAAGATCATTCCAGTGCTCCCTCTGCTCGCTCATTTGTCTTTAGCTGCAGCGCAGGCTCTGCGCCCCAGTCCTTTCTGAGTCTTGCCAGTGGTGGACGCCACCGCATGTGTGCTGCTGGGTTCATAATTTTAGGCAGCTGCTGGTCTCTTGCAGGGAGGGGTTGTGCTGGCAAGGGAATCCCAAGGGAGCCTGGGTGTCCCTCAGGGGTCAGTACTGGGCCCAGTCCTATTCAACATATTCGTTGATGATCTGGATGAAGGGATAGAGTGTACCATCAGCAAGTTTGCTGATGACACAAAACTGGGAGGAGTGGCTGACACGCCAGAAGGCTGTGCTGCCATACAGCGAGACCTGGACAGGCTGGAGAGTTGGGCAGAGAGAAACCTTATGAAATTCAACAAGGGTAAGTGTAGGGTACTGCATCTGGGGAAGAATAACCCCATGCACCAGTACAGGTTGGGGGCTGACCTCCTGGAGAGCAGCTCTGTGGAGAGGGACCTGGGAGTCCTGGTGGACAACAGGATGCCCATGAGCCAGCAATGTGCCCTGGCGGCCAAGAAGGCAAATGGCATCCTGGGGTGCATCAAGAAAAGTGTGGCCAGCAGGTCGAGGGAGGTCATCCTCCCCCTCTACTCTGCCCTGGTGAGGCCGCATCTGGAGTACTGCATCCAGTTCTGGACTCCCCAGTTCAAGAAAGACAGGGATTTGCTGGAGAGGGTCCAGCAAAGGGCTACAAAGATGACTAGGGGATTGGAACATCTCTCATATGAGGAAAGGCTGAGGGACTTGGGTCTCTTTAGTCTAGAGAAAAGAAGATTGAGGGGGGATCTTATTAATACTTACAAATACTTAATGGGAGGATGCCAGGGGGATGGGAGCAGTCTTTTTTCAGTGGTGCCCAGTGATAGGACGAGGGGTAATGGGCATAAACTCGAACATAGGAAGATCCATCTTAACATGAGGAGGAACATCTTTACTTTGAGGGTGGCAGAGCACTGGCACAGGCTGCCCAGAGAGGTGGTGGAGTCTCCCACTCTGGAGACATTCAAAACCCGCCTGGACGCTGTCCTGTGCAACCTGTTGTAGGTGACCCTACTCTGGCAGGGGGGATGGACTAGATGATCTCCAGAGGTCCCTTCCAACCCTGACCATCCTGTGATTCTGTGATTCTGTGATGTCATCCTCAATGATTTCTGCTGATTCAGCCCCCCTGCGGCAGCAGGCAGCAGCAATGCCCAAAGTGGTGAGACAAGCCCCAGGTTCAGCTGGGAAGTGGAGACCTCGAGGCAGGGTCAGGGCTCCCACCAGCAGGCTGCCACCCTGGCGTGAACATGGCCACAGCACAGGTCAGGCAGGGTCCAGGTGTGAGAGAGCCATGACTTAAAAGCAGTTTTAAGATTTCAAGGCTTTAAGATTTTTTTTTTAATCAGATTTCAGGGACTGAAGGCTTTTGGTCCCAGAACCGGTTTTGTTGGCACTTCTATAGCACAGAACTGGAGACATTTGACACTGATGTATATCTGCGTGAAACTCTGCATTTCCCTGCTGTGCCAAATGCAGGTGTCTGCATCCTGCCAGTCTCACAGTGTTGCTCACAGAGTGGCTCAGGCTGTACTTCTCCTTTATTCCGTCCCAAGGTGGCAGCTGGCCTGTGCCCCCGTGAGAAGATCCAGTGTCACCAGCGTGTCTCCTAGGTCCTGTTAGCAGAATTAGAGATGCCTCTGCTTTTTCTCCTGCTCTGTGCCGTGTCAGGAAGAGTGTAATACCGCTGCTGCTGAATTGCTGTCCTCAGAGGTGTCCTACAGTCACACATGTGGGGAGGGATGGGTACCTTTCTGTCTGCTCAAATGACAAGGTCTCACCTGGACTCCTGAAAGCCAAGTCCACTTGTTGCTTTGCGCCAACGTCCTGCTGAGGTACCTCTGCTGCACTCTTTGCTTCAAATGCTGGACATAGCTCAGGCCCTCTGCTTCCTCCCTTCTCTCTCAGCAATGCCCATGGCACTCTGTCGTCCTTGGCTGTTCGTTTCATGAGTTACCACCACCCCATGTTCTTCTTCTAGATGTCTGTGCTCTCTGAGCCTTCTCAGTTCCAGTGCTAAAACTTGAAGAGAGTTCAAGAGCACTCTCTGTTCAAGTGCTTAAACTTCATCACTATTTTTCTTTGGACCCTTTTCTGGTTTGAACCTGTTAAGACCTTCTCCTTCAGCACACCATTCCTGCCTGTCAAAGCAGAGTTTTCCTTAGAGCCTCAGCTATCCACTCACCATCAGACTCATCCAACCCAGGTTTGTTTTTGTTTTTCCCCTCAATAATTTGTGTTTGTGCAGAAACATTTTCCTTCAGAGAGTTTATGTATGTGAACTATTCCCCTTCAGACCCCTGGTCACACTCTGCTCCCCCCCAGGACCCTGCTCTCACCCTCTGCCCTTGCAGACACCCCTCATTTGTGCTTCCCCCTCTTCAGGAGTGCCCATCCAAGCTCTCTTCCTCTCCAGCCTTGTTCACTCCATGGCAGGCAGCAGCAGGGGCAGCCGGGGAGGGGAGTCAGCAAGTCAAGGTCAGGATCAAGTCTGGGGACAGTAGCATCCTTTCCCCTCTGCATCTCTCTGTTCCTACTTTGCTATGCTCCAGACACCTTCTTTTGCTCTTTTTCCCCACCAGACCCCTCTGTTTGTGCTCTGCCTCCTTCCAGTCTCTTCCTTCTGAGCTCGCTTTGTCGCCTGTCTGTTTGTCCTTAGTTCCTCACCAGTCCCCACCACCCACAAAACATTCAGCTCCAGCCCAGCTCTTTCGATGTCTTTCCAGAAATTCCCCATGCTCTGCTCCCCTCTGCTCCTTCCCCTTACCTCCTGCTCCCCCTCGCATGATGCCCGCATTACTGCCCATGTCAAGGAGGGAGACAACATCTTACCAACTGATACTTCGAGGATGTTCAATTGCGGGTCGCCAGCAACCGGAGACATCCTCCTCCTCCACCTCTCCCCAGCATCGCATGGCTGGGCAGCCACTCAGACCAGCACACTCACCCCGCAGACGTTTTCCCAGGTTAATTTCCAGCTGAATAAGTGAGGCGATCTGATTCACCCTGCAGCCTCTTGTGCCAGGTCCACATCGGGGGATAAGAGGTGGCCAGAAGTCCCCAGGGGAGCAGGAGAAGAGAAGTGGGACAGCCCCTTTTGTCAGCACTGTTGCATCAGGGTAGCTAAACAGGACCACGCACCGCACCCTGGGACAGATCGGCGACAAGGGGATGCTATTTGGCTTCTTTAAGCAGCCCAATGACTACCACAGGTCTTCTGCCTTCCAGGGAGAGGTTCAGACATCTTTCTTTCCGACTAACACTATCAGGGGACCGGCAAATGATGCAGTTTTGAGGTAATTATGCTCAAAAGCACAATCAGAAGAAAAAATGTGCCCTCCGGCTCCGCAAGCATGAAGTCCAGTGTCAGCAACAGTAAATACGGGCACTGAGCCATAATACAAATAATAAATAACAGCACCAATGAGGTCTGGTTTTCTTTTGTTAATCTGGGGAACCTCTACTGAGACATGGCCTTGATAGGGGTATAAAATGGGTGTGAAGTGAGAGCAGAAGGAAGCCCTGGGAGCATGGCTCTTACTTCATGCGGGAAACCCTGTTCAAGAAGAACTCCCTGAAATCAGAGGAAAGTCATTGTATTGCTTGGCACCTGCCCAAAGTGATTTCATTTTCTGTTCAGGATTAAGATGCATTAATAGCCTGAGGGCAGCAGTTTCCTTGCCAAAAAATGCCTTTCTTCCCCCCTGCCACTCCCTGGCTTGTTTTAAATATGAGGGCTTGCAGGTCGGGAGAGAACACCCAGCGAGTATTACTTGAATTATCAAATGAAAGTGCAGCAATATCATTTTCTTTCGAGCAAACACTGAGTTAATTAAAATGTGCACTCTGAACTTGGCAAATTTCACATTATTCATGAGAAAGGTACAGGTCTGTCTATTGCAAAGGCAAACTAAAAATAACCAGAGATACCGCACCAGAATGGCAGCTGTTAAGACTAAGCCTCACTAAAAGTTTTTCTGGCAAAGCTCTGTGTCTAAGAGTGTAATTTACCCTCAGCTCACCCTCTACCTCCGACCAATATAACAAAGCTGGCAAAAGCCTTCATGTAAATGTGATTATGCTGGCCAGAAAATCCTCTTGGCAGCAGAGCTGTGCTCTCTTTGGGGAGGCGGCATAACCTGTATGGGCCAAAGTGCTCCTGCAGACCAAATTGTGCCCCAGGAGGGAGCAAGGCTGGTACAGCTAGATGGAGGTGGCATTCAAAGGCTGCGGCGAGATGTTTCCAGCATTCAAAGTCCTGGCCCAGCAGACAAGGGCTATCACGCTTCCGCCACCAGCTCATGGCCTCCTGTTCATCCACTGAGAAACTTTTTCCACAGCAGGGCCACAATAGCAGGAGGTTCATCTCCTATTACCTACACATCTGCGTCCCCATGGGTATCTGCGCAGGTCTTCCTTTGGGTCTTGACAGGGAATCAAGGACCCAGACAGCCGGCGGGAATGGACAGACATGAGGCAAGAAACCTGGGGTGGCCAATGCCACCAGAGCTGACGCTGAGCAAAAGTAGCGGCAATTTCCACGTTGACAGAGACAAAGCAATTTTTCCTTAAGGTTTTGTGTTGCGCAACAGACACTTCAAAGTGAGGGGGAGAATAGCACTTCTCTTGAATACCACATTAATAAAAGTCTGTACACAGACCGAACAGATGACTTACCCTTTCTCCCCCTTCCCAAACTCCTTTCTATTTCTTTGCTCTTATAATTTGAACTCAGTTGATTTGTGTAGTGACATCCCAGTATGAAATTTGCCTTCTCTCCACTGCACCTGTCACTCTCTGGCAGATTGATCTGAAAACACAAAGCCACTTTAGTCATCTGAAAATCCTAGGCAAGATGTTTTCATTCCTACCTGTGTAAATTTGGGACAATCTCATCTGCTTCAATACATTCCTTTGATAGCTGAAGGAAGCGAAATAGCTGGCTGAAAAGTATGTGGGCTGTGAAGGTTGGCCAGCTTGCTGTACATCCAAACCAGTTTATGAGCAAAGGCTTTTTTTTTGTGAGACAACGTGGTCTGTTTGCTTAAATTCAGCCCTCTTCCCTAGCTTGGAGGAACTGGAGGAATCCTTATAAAAGATGCTTAGAGAGGATCTAGTAGATGGAGGTGGGTTGTTCTTGCAGTAGGTTGTGGCAGAGGCATAGCAAATCTCTTCTGAACTGTTTTGTTTAGGTTTATGTTAAAGAATAAAACGTCTCCCAACAGTAATTCTGGGAACAGTAGTTATTTCTAGCTGGGAAAACAAGCTGTCTTATTGACAGAGACATTTCCTAGACCTCCATGCAGGTAGAGCAGAAGGGTAGAAATGTCCTGACAGTATATGAAAAGTCTCCGGAGTGGAGGCAGGATGGCCAGTGGCACACCACGTCCACCGCAGAGCCACTGCCAATAGACACTGGGGGCTGTAGCAGCCATGAGGGGACAGGGGAACTGTTGCTGCACAGATCCTGCACTGCAGAGACTGGCTGGGACGTCAGACAGTATCTCTGGCCTAGGAGATGACTAAGAAATATGACTAAGAAAGGAGACGTTTTTTATCTCTAAAGGCATCCAGAAGGAGAGGAACACAGGTTGTGGACTGAAATCCCAAAAGGCTCATACTAGGAGCTGATTGGTATAGGTACCCTTGTAAAATGAAAACAAAACAGCTCTTCAAGGGCTTGCTGAAATAACAGGCAGGTAATAGCTGTCTTGGGGCACCCAGGTTTTAAGGCGACGCTTAGATTGATTGAGGAAACATCTGGAGGTATGGATAGGCAGAGTGCCATGCTCATATGGAGAACACCACATCTGATCCTGACAGCCTGGAACAGCTGGAAGCAAGGCAGATAACATTGTGGTTGTAGCTACAACCTTGAAACTCATGGCAAAGCTACGTGCATCTGTGTTTCTATCACGCAGGTGGAGATCAGACCACTGGACCATGCCACAGGCAGGATGTGAGTGGAGAGGCCAGTAATGCCTGTTGTAGGTGGCAAGGAGTGATTGAAACACATTTCATAGAAAACAGAGGTAAAGAAATGGTTATGGTTATATGCCACCAATCTCTCAGAAACCCAATGAAGAACCAGGATCCTGTTGGGCTGGAAGCTGCCCAGAGGACATAACCCCTGCTATGGGTTTCCACAGGGACAGAGCTGACCGCATCTATTCTGTGTCAAGAAAGCCTATAGCCAATGTGTCCATATACCGTGGAGGTGTAGCAATCCCACCCTGTTTCTTGGCACCTTTGTACCACTCTTTGAGGTGGGAATCTCCCTTCAGCAGCTGTCCCACAACCTTTTGAGGGCTAATTTTGTGAAGCAGTATCAGCCTGCCATAGCTGGATTTGCTACCAAAAGCCCTGCAAAGAGCAGGTGGGACCTGAACAAACATCAGCTCTGCTCAACCAACGGTGAGTCTGAAAAAAAAACAGTGGCAGAAGAAAGGGAGAGCCATCTTATGGTGGCAGCTCAGCCCCGTCTCTCCTACTGCCTACCTTCCTACTGCAGCCGGAGACATCTGACTTCGGCGCCCAGGCTGGCACGCTGCTGACTACAGCACCTGCCTCTGCTCCTTGTCACCAGCCTCTTCTCCAGGCTGCGCTATTTATTAAGGGTGTAAGTGAGCCGGGGCCATTCAATAGCAAGGACGTTTGCTATGCTCAAACCCTCTGCCATCCTCGCAGGCTTGCTCAGCTTTGTATTTCTAGCTGGGTGAAGCACAGTTGGTTTTCTTAACCCGATTTTCTCCATTTTCCCATTTTTCTTTCTCCTTTTTCCCTTTGAGAGGCTCAGCGGCCCCTGTTGCCTTCGGGGTCAATGTTAATCCTATAACATCCCACAGACTGTGTTTGTGTTAGTCTCACCTGTGTAAACTTACCTTCGTCCCGAACACGCAGAGTCTGGTTCATGGAGACTCGTATCTGCACTGTAGGGGCCAAATGGGAACTCAAAAAGAAGTATCTTCCAAAAACCATCACAAAAGTTGCCAGCCTGGCACTACAGAGTGAAATGAGACTTGCTGAAAGCTGCTGCGTGGCAGGCAGACAAGTCTGCCTTGGCCCCAGTGTTGCCCTTGTGTTGGTGAACAAAGCCCATCGCCATCCTTCCGTGAATAGGAGGGCTGTGTCTCAGGCAGCAGCAGGACTATCTGGGAGCTGTTGTCGTTACCACTGCTCTAGCCAAGTGATGGCCCACTCTGTGTCTGGTTGCACCTATGTTATTAAGTAAAACAGGATGAGAGGTCCAAGGGCTGAGGGGCATGGCATGAGTCATGTCAAGCCGCTTAAATTCTCCACTGATATAGGATGGCTGTGTCAAACCTCTCTTGCCTGCTGATATGTCCATACATCTAGAGATGCTGTCAAACACCAGGAAAGGTGCTACCTATATTCATGCAATACGTTCTTCATAGAAGATTCAAAAGTGAATCCTGGGCTTTATCCCAGACCTGTCCAGGGGGCTCTGATGTGAACAGAAACTGAGACCAGGGTCAGAGTTAATCGATTCCTAAAGAAATAAATGGAAACTGTCCCTTCACAAACTCTTACTCAAATGGTGTCCAGGCCTTTTCTAGGCCGGAGCTGGTGGGCACAGACCAAAATATGGCCTGGGAGCACGCTAACCATTAAGCTGTACAGATGTTTAGATTTACTAGTAAACATGAAACCTCTGCTAATGCAGCTAGCCAAGCCTGGTGCACTTCTGCAGGGGCTCTGACTGAATCGTAGCCCTGTGCAATCAGCCAAGGGCACACCATGCCCCTAAAAGCAGGCCGTAACAATAAACAAATTTTTTTCTTGCAACATATTTAAAAATAATTTAAAACTTGTCTTGAAACGTAAAACGTAGGGCTGTGTGTGTGCCAACCAGGATCACTTAGCATAGGGAAGGCATAATAATTACCCCTGGCTGCGATGCCGTGAGATGTCCTAGAAGCCCAAAGCTGATCTCATTTATTCTTCTGCAAGCACATGCCAAGCACTAGCTGCAAATTGAAGTGTCTCAGCCCCCTCCTGGCCAAGGGAAATGTCCCAGCCTTGTGAACAAAGGAATTGTTTAAGACTGGAAGCAGGCTGGCACGTTTGAAGTAAGGAACAGCTCCAAAAACATTTATTTTCCCTTCAAATTTTATCTTTTCCCTCCCAGTCAGTGCAGGCTGTTGAAACAAAAGAAGTGCCTCCGTCACCCTGGGGAGTACTGCTGCTCCCCAGAAGAGCTGCTCATGCAGAGGCATAGGACAGGTGGACCTTTTGCAGACTCCTTCACCAATCTCTGTTCACCCACTTCATCCCTCACCTCTGCTAAGCCCACCCCTCCAGTGCAGAGGCAGATACGAGGTGGGAGCACACTGGTTCTGCTGAGACTCATACCAGCAGAGCAGACATGTCTTTTACCTTTCCTCCAGCCAAGCAGACTGGGAAACGGAGGTGCTTGCAGGTGGGGCTCTCTAGGCATCACACATCTCTCATCATCATCCTGTTACACCACAAAAGGGAGCCTTGGAAAAAGAGTTGCTTTCCTCTTAGACGCAAGCCTGCCTGCCTGTGTGGACATGACAATACAGCCAGATGGCTGCCAGCTCCCACGAGGTCCCTGTGCTGGAGCCGGGATGAGGCAGAGAAGGGAAATGTTCAGGATGCAAGTGGCAGAGGAACCAAGGCGGGTTCCTTTCCCCTCCTGGGGTCTGCCTGGTGGCTAATACTAAACTCAAATTCAAGTCTGATGGGGACTTTCTGCTGCCAGCCCCTCTTGCAGAAGCAAGAAGCGTACCCACCGCAGCATGGGGTGCAATGGGAATCAACGCCTGGATGTGTGGGGTGACCTGGCTTTGCTTTAAAAATAAACCTTCTTTAGTGCATTTCTTTGTTACCTTCTTCTCCTCTGACCTCCTCCTGTTCTCTCTCTTTTTAGCTTTTTGCTAAAGAACACAATAAACTGAGAAAACCCTTCTTTTTCTCCCACAGACCAAAATAATTCCCTGACGTCTCCTCCCCCATCTCCCACCCTGTCCTGCACGTACTGGGCAGCAAGAGCTTAGCTGGACCTTGGCTACCTTCCCCTTGCAAGACATGACGTGCTTCAAACGCAGCTGGCCGCAGCGCACACACATCTGCCAAGAGAGGGGAGTGAGATGAGGCCAGGGGAGATGCGAAAGGCAGCAGCAGAGGCTGTGCAGGGCTTTGCAGACCACCAAGGACTGCTCTGCATGGCTAGCACGGTGCGTATGAAAATACGTGCCTGAATTCAGGGTCTCATTGCTATAGTAACTGAGCCACGTAGTTTTGCTCCCCACACGCCAAGAGACTGCTTAGTAATACGCTGTTTCTCTATTACAGATCACCAACCAAGCCACAGCAAGAGCAAACAATTTGCAAACAATTTTATGAAGGGAATTTACAGCAGGGCAAGGGACTGAACCTGATGTTTCTCGCCTAATCTTTGCCTCTTCGCAGTTAAAGCAGGTGAAAATGGCCAGAAAGATGTGTGAAGTTTCTTTCAGAGGTTGAGGGCGTGCTTCGAGAGCGAGAAGATGACACAACATCAGCTAAATAACGGATTTAAACATACCTGATATAACGGATGTATATTTAAACATACCTGAAATAACGGATTGCAACATCAGCTAAATAACAGATTTAAACATACCTGATTCGAGAGCGAGAAGATGACACAACATTGCAACATCAGCTAAATAACGGATTTAAATATACCTGAGATGAAGACTTTTGCACTTTGTTCTTGCCATCTGAGTGTAACGTGGACACAATGAAATATAGGAGCCTATAGGAGCCTGCAGTCTATAGGACACTGTAGGAAACACAGGGTTCTTCCCTGGAGGACTGATATTAACACACCTTCTAAAGCCTCATATACAACAGATTGCACATGAGTGACTAATCTGGCACTATAAGGGGTGTGTTTGCGTGGCTGAAGCAGGCACTACAAATTAACCTATTATAAGATATCAGAACCATCAGCCACGTTACCCCTCAGACAGGAGAAACCTCCCAGCAGCAGGCTGCTGCCTGTGGTCCTCTGCTGCATAGAAAAGGAGCATCTTCTACAAAATCCTGTTTCCTCGTCAGCTGCAAGGACACAAACTTTCCATATGTTTTGCTACTCCATTGTTGCTATGATTCTATGGGGATGAGTGAACCAAGACAGTATTTTAATATCTAGTTATACAAAATCCCTTTGCAAGTTGAAACTACATAGGCCAGATGTGTATTTGGGTGGAAAAGGCTGGCTGGCTTTAAGTCTATGATGAAATATATAAATAATTGAACAGATTAACATACTCAGTGCACGTGACAAAAAAAAGTCCCCAAACAAGAATCAACTCTATGCAAAACTGAAGAGCAGAATGGAAACTGAAAGTACTCCTTTCTAGTAAATCAGAATCCTTAAAAATCGCTTACAAATGGCAAGAATAGCTTTTGCTTCTTGTGCAAAAAGAAGCTGAAAGTTTTCTTCCAAACAACAATTATTTTTTTGTCCTGCTGGTTGCTTACATTATGAATTCTGAATTTTCTACATTTTGTTTTCTTGAACTTTCTGTGGACAACAGAAAATTTAGCATCATTATCACAAAGATAATATATTAGTGAGAACAAATTTTAATTGATAAGTAATCTCTGTTGCTATTAATCTGTTAAAATGATTTTTGTTTGCTTTATGCTAAAAAAGTTTAGCTCAAATGGCAAACAAACAATTCAGGGAATAGATATGTTTTCTAGCCTTTCAGTTCAGATCTGACAACATCCTTATTGCGCTACTGAAGCTTCAGCAAAACCTCAACAAAGTTAATGAAATCTCAGGCTTTGCATTCCCACCTGGAAACAAAAATTAACCAGAAAAAATATTAAAACAACAAGCCAACAGTCTTAGGCTCTTAAGACATTTTGTGAAGAAATAAAAAGCCAATGAATGTGCGCTCTGTTGCTGTTGGACACCTTTAAAAATAAATCTCAATCTACTGTTTTATCATTTGAAACCAATCTTCCCGGGTCCACTGGGTTTAGCGAACTGAGCAGCCCGCTATGCACAGAGCTAGAGAAATAATTTCTCAGCTAACAGACTATTGCACCAGCCTTCCCTGGCAATTAATTTTAGGTGTGACTGACCATATAGTCTTCTCACACGAGCTGTTTTAATTATTTCAAAGATTGCTATACCTATACCTAAGCTCTCCTGAGCTCTCCACAACAGAACATCCTAATAACCACTGAAATATAATATCCAAGCACAGACAGCTCCACTTGATGAGATACCTTTGCAACCACAGTGATGCGCAAACCTTTTCAGATATCTATGAACATGTTCCATGTCCCTCCAGCATCAGTAACAAGAGTTATACCAAGCACCAAGCCCTGGGCTTGCTCGGGTAGAAAATCGAAACCAAGATACAGAGGACCCATGCGATGAAAGCTGTCCTTGCTCTATTGCCCCGTAGTACTGAAATGCTGAGGGTGAGGCAGAAAGGGGGAGACTGGGTGGATTTTTCACTTGGAAAGTCCTTTTAAAGTCAGCAGGTCTAGTGTATTCAACTACACCTAGTGATAACGTTGTGCTGTGTTGAGGAGGAAACAGATCCAGGGATCTGATGCTTAGGAATTAATTCCCTCTCTACATCCCTTCCTAACTCCTTGTATCACCTTCCCTAATCTCACTGGCTCCTAATGTGACCCCTGTGGGGTCTGCACCCAACTGTCTGCTCAAAGAAATATGCAGGAGGGGAGCATTCAGCAGCCAAGGCTTTGCAGCAGAAAGGGTGATGCTGACCTCCTCTAGTGGCAAAGCTAATAGGAATGAAAAGTCTTTTTGGAGGCTCTGTGTGCCTAGGATCAACATTGTCATTTCGTTCGGATTCAAGCAGTCTGCAAACTGAGGATCTCCAAATTTAGGTTGCAAGGTCACGTCAGCAGGAGTGGATGCAACAGCAGTGGCTCCTGCCTGTGCTGTGCCGTGCTGCACCTGTAGCGTGATGGAAGCGGATGGACAGTTGCTCACGCAACATTCAGATGCTGTGCTGAGGTAGCTCATATATGATGTTTTTGCCATGTCCTTTTAGGTGAAAAGCAAACTTAAGAAACTCATTCTTCAGTGACTTGCAGTTCACACCCGAAAAAGCAAGTGAGGATGAAAGGAGAGCACCCAGGAAGGTGTGAAGCCATGGTCCCAGGTGGGATGGGTACCACCAATGCTAAAACCAATGTGGCCACTGTGCAGAAGATTGCTCTGACATCATGCATAGGAAACAAAAGCTTCACAGTTCGATGAGAAACAGCTCACTCACCCTAATCACAGGCGTTGTTACTAAAATCCATTTGGTCTGGGCTCTCCCTGCAAGCAGCAAAACTCTTCTGCTTGCTTTTCACACGCATCTGCATCTGAGTCAACTTAATCATTCCGCATGAACTGTTAAAGCTTCCTAACTGTGCCATGCGACAGGCTTGTTATAAAGCTCAGGGAGACAGAGCCGGTACCAAAGCACTTAAATGCTGATAACCCTGGCTTCAGAGCTGCAATAGCCGAGCTAGGCAGCGGGGCATGTTGGAGGACTCCTCCAAAATCTGCCCTCCTGGCTGGACGATGGCATGCCCACGACAGGCGAGCCTCTGGCTGCAGCAAGGAAACCCTGACGGCAGCGGGGGGACCCCAGCACACGCGGGAGTCACTTGAATTTCAAGGGCAGTACAAACCTAACCAGAGGCCGGGGTCAGAGCGTACAGATCGTGCGCTGGTGCCCTCGGACTGGAGATTTGGAAAGGTTTTTAACTTACTTCTCCCGTGTTCTGCCACCAGAGGGCACGGCTCCCTTCCCTGCCAGGGGAAGCATCAGCCAGCAAGGACACGGGGCGGGGGGAGATGTTGCCTGCTGGAGAAGTTTGATGTCCTTTTTCTCCTACCTCCTCCTATGCCTGCTTTTCAGCCTCTTGGCTGGACCTAAAGCCCTGTCTGAGAAGAAGAAAGTATACCTGAGAACTTTTGCCAAGGCAAAAGGGAAGGCAGACAGGTGTCACTTGGCGTGGCTTGGGGGAGCATCCTATACGGCTCGACCCTATGCAGACCCCATGGTTTGTGTGGTAATCAGAGCAGGGTCAGCAGTGCCTCCCAGCAACACAGGACAAGCTGTGCAAACCTGTACTACACTGTCAGCGACTGTTCCTTTTTGAGGCAAAGCAGAGATGCCACCCTATGTCTGAAAAACCTTATTATAGCAGGATGAAAAATAAAGAGTCCCAGGCAGTGGATTTCCCTCTTTGTCCCCCAGAGCTCTTGGAAATGGGCTTGTACTTAGAAGACAGCACTGGGCACTTTGCAGCTTATTTTCTCCTTGAAGTCATAACCTTCTGCCTCATGCCCCAGGACAAACACCCCACTGTCAGGCAAAGACCGGGGCAGGGGTAGGTGAGGGTTTCTGCAGCTCTTGACCTTGTGGGAAGCGAGCTGGGTACTGAACGAGATGCTCACTCCTCCTTCACAGCCATTTCAGAGCCGTGGCATGCAGGGCAGAGTAATAGGACAGTGACCTTTTTTCTGCAAAGACCATTTGGTAAACAGCACGTTTTATTTTATTTCATCTTCAGCAGCCACTGCCAGCACAGCATGACAACCAGCATATCCTCTGCTTTGAGGTGACAACAGAAATCCAACCAGAACAACCACGGGTTTGAACCATGTTCATCTTATTCCTTTTTTTTTACCATAAATAAAATACAGGCTAAAATATAGGATGTTAGAGATGTCTTTGGGAAGTCAGAGTAAAGTGAGTTCAGGAACACGGACAGTAAAACAAAGAAGAAACACTGCATGCTTGGTAATTTGCACTAGCCTGAGGCTCAGTCCTTCTCAGTTTACAGTGAGGCTTTCCAACAGCCATTGGGAAGCAAAAAAATGTAGCTTGCAGCAAAGCTGGCCACCTTTTCTCTAACAAATGTATTTCCAAACCAGCATGGGCTTTTAATGCTGTATGAGGACTCAGGACTAATTTCCCAGATGTATTTCTCACTGACGAGCTTTCATCCAAGAATTTATGCAAATGCATTTCAGGTTGTGAGGTGCGGGCAAATTGTTTGCTGTTCCTGATAAGGTGCATATGACTGCTGGCAAGCAATGGCATTGCCAGTTTTTTGGCTTGCTGATTATAGTAACGAAAATTTGTTTTTAAAGATCAGAAGTCAGAAGAAACAAGAACTGAATTAGTAGAACTTTTTGGTTTAGTTTGATGAACTCAGATCTCATTTGTCTTTAGTTACTACTAAATTTAATCATGATGAATACAATTGTTCAGATACAAATATGTATGGAGTTATAACTATAATTTTCCTTCCATGTGAAAAAAAATCCATGCAAAACAGGCAAACATGATCTTACCAAAACAGTCACTTAATAATGAGGAACGATAGTAAATATTATTTTTATTTTTTGCAGATACAATGGATATGAATTGGATTTTAGCAATCCAGTTGTAAAAGCAAAAATAAAAGATACTCTAAGATATACCTATGCCCAAATGCCAGGTATCAGAGCCTGTTGTGCTGAAAAAGGTTAAAAGTCTGCAAGTCATACAATTTTCCCAAGCAACCAAGATTGTATTCCTATGCAAATGACCAGGCTACTAAAAATACCAGGCGACTGAAAGGATCCCCTTTACAGAAGCAGAAATGTATACAAATCAGCATTTCATGAAGGCTCACCATCAGGCATCAGCAGGACATTTATAGGTGTCTTAAACATCTGGTTTTGTCCCCTCTCCCTGATATGTTGTCTCTCTACATGCACCAGGTGCCTCCAAGGCTGTGGAGCTGCCAGGCAGCTAGCTTCGGAGACTCAGAAAGAAAAAGCAATTATCACTAGCGAAGAGGAGCACAATGTGGCTCAGTGGTGCCTTCCCAGGAGATTGGTGGGGTTCCTGGGGTTCCTCCCAAAGGATGCACAAAAATGGGCACTAAAACTGTGGGCCACAAAAGCGCTGCCAAAGCCCAAGGCAAGGCCCCAAGGACATGGTAGGCAGATGCCCACAGTGTGATACAGCCACTACTACTCCTCCATGTTCAATCTCCAGCCTGGGAGCTGTAGTTCCACCACCAGAAGCAGTAGCAATAAGAACCCATCATCATCATAGTAAAATCCCCTGTGATATGGCCTGTGATTTCTTTCAGTATCTCCTGCCCAACATGAGGTAACTAAAAACATTCACTCTGTCCCCTTTTAAACCTGTATCCTCCAGTTGCCAAATGGCTCTTTGTCTTCTCTGCCAATGGCACAATATAGATGGTACTGAGGGATTTTGTTCTGGCAGCAATGTGGTCCCACTGCATTAATCTTGGATGAAAATATCTGGTGCTATAAATGCCTCTATATGTATTTCCAAATATTAGGCGACGTGAGTAATCTGAAATGTCCCTGGGCAAAACTTCTGAATTAGGAACTCAGAAAAAGTTGGACTGTCTCCTGACCTCATGCACTAAGGACCATGATAACTCAGATATCAAATTCTCTTTCTACCCTGAATTTTAGCCTGGGAGGATCTGCTCTAATGGTCCTTTTGTAGTGACCAGAGGGGATCCTTTACTGAGCTTCCCGTGGATAAATCTTTTGCTTCAGCTCTTAGACACTGGGCTATGTCTCCCTTGTGAAAGTAGGGTCAAGCCTCAAGATGATTACGTAGCAACCATGACACCCCATGACAGACATACTCCTGGGTTCCTTGGAAAACCAAACACGCAATCTCCATTAAGAAGTTCCAGCATATGGGATGTGGTCCACTCATAATTCCCCAAACAGTCAACAAAAATGGATAAAAAATATTATTACCACTGTACAGGCAGGGAAAAGTGAAGTAGGCAAGGGGAGAGATTTCCCAAGGTCAGCAAGAGAGCCAAGAGCAAAATCAGGCCTCCCACTGCTTGCTGTTAGACACAACCCACTAGGCTGAAGCTGGTAGTGGTAAACGATAAATGAGCACTCCCCACAAAGGAGATGGACAGCCATCACTGTACATACTCATCAGTCACATTGGTTTAATGGGCAAGAACCACAGACAGCTCTGAACCTGACTGTCCCACTGATAAAGGCAATGGTGGCCACGGGTTGGATGGCACATCACAGACAAAGCCCATCGTGCAGGTTGATGGTAAATCCCTCATCAGGTACAAAGCCTCTTGGCATTCCCCAGCAGGCAGAAGGGCAGCACAGAGCCCTGTCGAGAGCTCTTCTGCATCGAAGAAATGGTGCAGAACTCCTACTCACCCTTTTGTAGCATGGGCTGTTATAAATGGGCCTCTCAAAGCAACCCTAAGAATGAGTTTTGACCCCATCATCAGATGGCAAGGTGCTTTGACATTTAATAATCCACCAAAGCTGGGGTCTGGCAGTATATTTTCTTCTCTTTCCAGCCCTCCCACGCATTGCATCTTTATGTCAGGCCCTGGCTACCAGACCGAGCAGAGAGAGATTGCTTTTGTCCTTCTTCCTTTGTGCCTTTTTGCAGGGCCAACGCACCAGCTTGTCCTTTCTGGTGCAGGTTCCTTCACTGCACTCCTGATGAGACGCCAGCCTCTCTTTGTCACCAACACCCACCAGAGTCCTCTGCCAGGGACCCCTCTGGACAGATCCCCAGAGCTCTGTCTCAGCTCAGCTCGAGAGATAATGTATTAAGTTACCTATGGTTAAGAGAGGGCTGTGTAAGTAAGGCTTTTGTATTTTCATTTTTCCCCTACATTGTTTTCTTTGGGAAAGTTAAACAGCGGCTGAAAGAGCTCTATTGCAACCCCAATATTATTTTCTGAAGCAGATGCTTATTTTAGTGCTGTACACAGAAACAATAGGAAGTTCCTCTGGAAGCGATGGCACTGCAGCTTCTTTAAAGTAATTGGTATTTTGGTGGCAGCTATTTTCACCTGCAGAAAGTAGCCCAGGGTTAAGAATGAAGGTGTAAAGAAGCGTTACTGATCAGTCTGGCCAGTGCTTCTCTTATAAACCTTTATTTTTTTCCCTAAAGGAATTTTTCGTTGGGCTGAAACCTAGCATACTGGACAGAATTACTATTGATCCTTATTACTTTTACTGCTGCAGCCGAGACACATCTTGAAAACATATATTAAGTTTTGAATTAGACCAGAGATCCCTTGCTTTTTGAATCCTTCCACTATTTTACTAGCTTGGGACTGCATTGCTCAAGACTGCCCTTCTCCATTCAGCTGTGCGTAATTGTTGACTACCTAATGCAAAAGTATTCTAGAGCTTAATAAAGAACAATAGTTTTGCTACAAAATGTTTGATATCACCCAGAGGAGTATAGAGCTTGTTTTGCCTCTCTTTTTGGTCTCTGCGGGGCAGCGTGAACCCTTGTAGAAAAGATCTCCTTTTGCAGGAAACAGTTTTGCTGCGTCACTGCTATTCATCTCTTGCTTTCTGCAGAGCTTCACCGATTTCATCTCAGGAAAGGCAGCTGAAGTTTCACATCAATAATAATCCTCTTGGAGCAGGACTCGAGCACGCTCCAGCAAACCTGGCCAGACTGCAGCGCACCAACCAGACCAGCGTATCAGAGACTCAGGAGGCTTTGATCACTAGTGCAGAAAGGAGCAATGTAAAGATACTTTGTCAAGTGAAGCACCAGTTATGGATAATTGTTGAGAAAGTAAATAGGATTTGCGCTTTGCCATTGCTTTTCTGCCGTTCTAAAACTGAAACGGGGATCTTGTCAGGAGCCAACATTTTTTGGATGTCTCGTGCTACTCTGCCTTTGCTACACTCAGGGACACGCAGTACAGCAGGAACTGATTTGAGGAAGCATGGAGAACCGACAGCTTTTGCTGAAAGGAGTTTTCTCATATTTTTATCAGGATGATATTTCTGGTTGTGGTTGAAAAAACATATTCAGAATAACAAAACCTGAATTGTTTTCTTCTTCTTTATCCCTCTCACTTTTCCCTCTTGTTTACTCTTCTGTTTTACTTAGCAACTGGTATAAGGAGGAAAAAAGGAGGTGAAAAATAAACAAATGAAAATATTTTTTAATAGAAGGGAGAGAGGATGCTTCTGCTTTTGCCAGACAAAACAGAAACGTTGCATCAAAACAGAAAAATCTGTGAAAGTGTTTGTTGGGGGAAATTTTGTCAGACTATTTTTATTGGTATTTTTATCACCATCATCATTAACCCACTACGCTTTCAGCGCTACCTCTCACTGCTAGGAAAGACTGATAATTTCTTCAGAAGTCCTGGAGTGGATCCAAAGACCTCAATTCCTGAGACGGGGTCAGGCCATAAAAGCAGGAGGGTGTCAAGCAGTGTCACAAGGGCAATTCTAGCTGCGGAGCTGGTGATTCACTGCTCCTGTCCCTGGACTAATGACCACCTTTGCCTCGTCACATCTTGATCTTTCACTGCCACAGAGTGCAAACAACAAGCAACTCTCAAGCAAGAAAGTAATCCTTTGCCAGAAGAAGTCATCTCAAAATATCTATGCTCTGATGTTCTGACCAAGGGAGATCTCACCCAATCCCCGACTTTTCCTGTCCTCCAAGAACAAAGTATCAGGCAAGGACAAGCCAATGCTAACAGCATTGTCAGCCCTAAACTGCTAGGGACATCCCCCTGCAGGAAGCTGGGCTGCACGCCATGCCTCAAGGTCTCCTTAGGGCCATGGGCAAAGGCCAGTACCCTCTGTAGGAAACTGTTTAAACTCAGTACTGATCAAAGCTGTGGCGGTCTAGACTCTAGGACCAAGAAATACTTTTGCACGTTTGCTACAGAGCAAGATCAAGATAATGCACTGTGACAGCTTCTGTCTCCAAGAGGTCCAAGGGAAGAGACCTCTCACCACAGTATCGTATCTTGCAGTTGCGTACCTGTGCATCATGCTCAAGACATCTAAAAAGTTTGTATGAGCAGTATGCTACATGATCAGCAGGCCAGAAGAATTTGTCCGGAATCTTTTCACAAATCTAGATGTATCTGCTGGACACGTTCACCCCATGTTTGATAAAGCTGGTGCCAGATGCAATACAGGCCCACTCAGACAAGACAGAGATGCTGGTATTTGGAAGAGGTTGTGCTGTGAGAAAATATGATAAAAATCCGTAAGCTGTCAAGTGAAGCTATTTCTTTGACTACTATCAGAGGTGGGAGGGTACAGCCAGAGATAACTCTGCTCCGAGACTGCTCTGCGGGCCAGAATGACCTTTTCCATCATTGCCTGACAAAAGGGCAGCATTGCTGTCAGGAGCAGATCTCACTTCTGTGACCCATCTGCAAAGACTATGGCTTAGAACAAAGAAATCAAAGGTTTCAGCTTCATAATTTCACTGATTTTAAAACATATGTAGGAGACTTTTTAGATTAGGGGCTCCGGTTTCCTGCTTTGTCCAAGCTCTTTCTACAGTGAAGTAAAACAAGGAATGGTCAAGGAGTTGACGTAGTCCCATAGGGCGAAGCAAAGGGATGGGAAATGGCATCCTGCTCTGTGCTTGGGAGAAGTTATACAACTGTAAAGAAAAAGTATTTTGACTTTTTGGACTTTTGTGCAGAGTGAGTGATTAATCATATTTCAAATTTTCATTTGTATTTGTGACAAACGGACTTTGGCATATTAGCTTGTCCCATGGGTATATTCCAGATATTCTCACTCTTTGATGGGGAAGATCATCCTGGAAAGAATTCGGCAGGTTGAGCAGTGAGTCACTGCCCTTGTTCCTTCAGCTGACGGGATGTGTTCAGTCCCCAGGGAAATTATGGAGAAATGCAACCTCCATATTAATGGGTCTAACAGAAGAGGCATCCAACCCACCTGTGAATGACTGATAAAGACGTAACAGCACTAGGCTTTGCCATTTCCATTGGACTCATTCAGTTTTTGACCACGCACTGTGGGCAGCTGCGGTCACTGCAGTGACTGGTGGACTGTGTCATGAGCAAGAGGGAGCTGCCTTGCTGAAGCAGCTTGCAGCAAGACCAATACAGAAACAGAAGGCGAGGATACCATGCTTGTGCCTGAGCAAAGTCAAACTCACTCCCGACCATACAATGACACATGAAGAAATGATGAATTAACCATGCAAGGCATTTGTACAGAGATGGATGGGTGCTTCTCCATAGCCATCACCATGTCACTGGCCTCCAAAACTAAAAGTCTAGTTGCAGAAACTGAGTTCGATCAGCCCTCATGTGTTGAGGAGAACCACCAAGCAGTATGATGGCTGCTTGCACTTCCCTTGGCTTCAGGCCACAGGAAGACTCTACAGTAAATGAAAAGCAAAGTAGGAAGAACGTGAATGCCCCTGCTGCAAATATGTTGTGTACAGGTTGCTTGACACAGAAGTGACAAGAGGAAATAGAGAACAAACTGCCACAAGGTTGGCAATTGCTATCTGATAAGCATTTTGCAATCGGTTGCCACCATGACTGGAGCTTCTTGTAAAGATGCTTGGAAGAACATGAGTGAGATATGGCCAGAGGAGAGCAGGGAAAAGACTGAGCAGCCAGTGAAGGAGGCAGAGGAAACCAGGGTATTTTCAAAGAGTAAAGAGCCCCTCAGCAGCAGTGGGAGTGTGGGAGGAGAAAGTTGGGTAGAGGAAAAACATCTGCAGATGAGTAAGGGGGAAACAGGCGCATGTAAGGGGACGAACTGAGGGGCATAGAAGAGAGGGTATAAAGGACTGTGTCTTTAGACACTGCACTGTGTCTAAAGGACCCTGCAAGGGTCATACCAGAGGTAGAAATCTTTCCTTTAGGGGTTGCAAATCACAATTACATTGGCTGGATTAGGGGGGCATGCCACTGTAAACAGAAGTGGTTTATCCAAAGAGCAAACCTCTCTGCTAAGAGGTTATCTAGAGAAGTATGAAGACATTAATTTAGGAGGCAATTTTTAACCTTGGCAGCTGTCTTGCCCAGTCTCCCCAACAAGGCAGATGAAAACTGATGGATACAGGGTTCTGCAATGCTAAGGGATATTTCTTGTTTAGTTAATGGTCCTGATTTATACAATGATAACAAGAGCCCAAGGAAAGCACTGCTCTGCCATTCTATCTTTATAGGTCAGAAGTTTAAGGTTTTAGTATTGTCATAATTTGTTTTTGTTGGTTTTTTTGGTTTTTTTTTAAACCCAGGCTGGACGCTGTATCTCTTTCCTACTAGCTGGCATTCTGCAGCAACAGCCTCATTTGTATTCTGTCTTTTACTTGCGAAAAAAAACCCACTCTGCATTGCCACAACTAAGTACTTCCCCACTGCGATACAGAGATTGCCAAACAGTCACACTAAATTCAACATGTCCCTGCTAACATATTTTATTCATATTGATGGTCTGCTTCACAGTATGTTCCCAAAGACTTGCTTTAAAATTTAAGCTCTAGACTTCCAACAAAATATAAAGCAAAATAAAATTAGTATATTTTTCTACGTAGCTGTACAATGGAGCCGCCTATTCTTCAAGGCTCATCTATCACAGATTTCAGGCTGGTTTTTTTTTCCCACACAGGGCTTGAGTGTCTTCCTGTAAAAAGGAGAAATTTGTGAGTTCATAAAGAGTTATTGTCTATAAAGTCCTGCTCCTTTTCCAGTTAAAAATGAATTTCAGGCTGTAGAGAAATTTTGGACTGGATAATCCCACAAAGTGAGGCTTCCTCCAAGATCATGTTCATGAGTAGATCCCACCAGGGCACGCAAAGTCCCCGAGACCAAACCAACCCTTGGGGCACTGTATTTCTGTTTTGAGGAACAGGACCGGCCATATCTGTTGGGGATTAAAGTCTCACTGGTCCCTCTTGGTTGGATCTTCGCACAGTAGCCTTTTCCTCACACCCTGATTTTGTTTGTGAAAGGAAATCCAGCTAAACCCATGAATTAACTTCAAGTAAGGTGTTTCAGGGAATCTGATGACTTTGTGGGCCAGAGCTATTTTTCATAGGGCTCTCCCTTGCTGTCAGCAAGTCCAGGGTTTCACCCGTGAGTCTCGGCAGAACTTACAGAAGCATCCTCCAGGTACAATAAAGGCTGTGTAATGTTTGGGACTCTGACACACAGTGGATACTCCTGGGGCTGGGAAGTACCTGGGCTAAACTAGACTCCTTCCACAGCCCATGGGGAAAGACACGATCTCCAGGGGATGGCTCACAGCCTCTCAGACAGATCTCAGGGTAGGAGGACTCACCATCCAGAACTTCCTCCATCATGTCAGAGAGATGCAGGCAGAGTTCACAGCAGGCATTGCTACTTTTCCAATACTCAGACAGAACGAGGCAGATCTATGTGTTCTTTTGTGGACAAAGCAAAACACCTGGGGACAAATGGGGGAAAAAAGAAATGTCAGTTGCTAGCAGTGGTCTGTGTCAGGAGCAACAAGCCAGAAAAGATACCTCCCCTTACCCTGTGTAAGACTTGTCCTGTAACACTTGAATTTCCTCTCACTGACTCTTACTGCAGCCACTTTTTGAATTTTTACTGGTGTCACTATAAGTCCACCCTTGGTGCCACATACACTCCCATGGATCGTGAGGTTGAGCACTGGTCCATGAGTGACAGTGCAGTCCAAGGATGGTAAGACTGGGCTGCTCCATGGGGTAAGGAGAGCTGTGAGCCAAACATGGTGATCAGGGCAGGTCCAGTGGCAATAACCATGATCAGCCACAGTCCAGGCATGTCCAGGCAATGCCAAAGTGACAAAGAAGGTCTGAGGTCAAACTGGGAACTCGAGTCACTAGATGCAACACATACTTGAGACAGCTCAGGCAAGAGCTAAGGCCAAGGGACCACGCTTCAATGCCACTCCTGGGCCTGCAGGTGATGGAGGGTCCAGAGGAGGATGGCTGGGGCAAAGACACCTTGCTGGTGACAGCCATCACGAGGGGAAGTCTAGGAATAATTCTACCCCTTGGCTGGTTAAGTACTTCTAACCCTTAGACAATAACAGCACTTATCCTCACAGACTCAGCTTTTAAATTGCCATCAAACTTTATTCTAAGACCTCTTCCTCTTCCACTCTTTGATGTTACGTGACTATTAATAGTCTCTCCCGCAAGGAGCTGGAAGCAGAGGGAGAGCTAAGATTATATTATGAAATGCTACAATCAATGCCCTGCAAAGGAGTGGAGAAGAGATGCTCACTGCCAGCTTCTCCTTTTCCCAGCAGAGCCTCCCAGGCGTCACCAGCTCCCTGGCTCAGGCAGCTCGGCCACAGCCATAATTCAGTGCGAGTAAAAAATTTTATTTCGGCAGAAAAAGCTGAAACAGCAGAGGGCTTCCTGTCACCGTCTCTGGACAAGCACAGGAGAGGCAGAAATGGTTTGTTTAATGCCATCTCTCATTATTCCTGGCACTTTATGACTCATTAAGTGTTCTAGTTTTGTAACTAACTCCTGCTGAGCTCAACATTTGATACACATTTATGGGTGGCCTGTTGGCTGTAATAACGATTGAACTATTCATAATTCCCCTAACCATGTTAACTCCTTCCTTTGCATGCCAGTTTTCCTTAAAACAACTGCAAGATAAAGACACTGCGTACTTCAGTTCTTAACGCAGAATGAATTACATTTATCTGGACAATTTATTAGCACAGCTCTAGACTGCAATTAGACAACCTTGGCCTGCGCCTAGACAAACAGCTGTGTCCTGATATCTTTTACACTGCTCCCTTTCTGTATCTACTATGCTTTTTACCATGGATTTGTCCATACAGGTGGATGCCTGATACCATTTCCCCTCAGAAGAAGGTCAGCAGCACACACATCAGTATTCATTCACTTGTATGGAACAGGAACAGGAGCTGAAAGACCCTTCTTGCCCATAACAGGTGGGAATTAGAAGTAAGGGACCTCTGTTCGGGAACCTTCTTGTGATATGAGTGATCTTGTCAGCTTCTGCCCTGTTTTCCAGCTTGCTTTCTTTGCAAAAGGTCAACAAGAATTCAAAACAGAGCCCAGCAACATGCTGACCTAACCTGGCAACTGACGCAAACAGGGCAACCACAAGCGCTCAGCACAAGTTTGACAGACACAACTCTTTTTTGAGATGACAGCACAGTTAACCTGTCTCTTCTGAAAGCATCATGCACAATCACCTTGGAGATAGGTAGACAGGTCTGTGATTTAGGTTAATTTTCCTTTCATTCACTGAAAGCAAAGAGTCACTTAGCCTGGCCACTCTGAAAAGATGTGACTGTGTCTACAGTCAAACAAATTCAGTCTGTGTATATTTTGGAGCATGACTGAAAAGTCACCAACAAAATCACACAGGTCTAACCCAAGGGTCAGTATCTTGGATTGCTTTAAATTCAAGCTGGAGGTTTCTTGCAGCTTCAACCAACGAGTCTGACATAGAAATGTGGCTGATTTCAGACTTCCGATTTGGAGGAGAATGCTCACAGAGATTAAGTTGGGTGTAGGACAGTATTCAAGATGGCCTCGTACTGGGTCTGGCTGGGATGAAGTTAATTTTCTTCACAGCAGCCTGTATGGTGCTGTGCCTTGCATCTGTGGCTAAAATAGCATGGGTAACACACCGGTGTTTCAGCTATTGCTGAGCAGTGCTTGCACAGCTTCAAGGCTTTCTCTCCAACGCCCCACCACCAACCTCAAAGGTTTCTATGCTTGAGATGGGATTTTGAGAGGGGACATAGCTGGGACAGCTGACCCAAACTGACCAAAGGGATATCCATACCATACAACATCACACACAGCAATAAAAGCTGAGGGAAAGGGGAAGGATGGGAGGACATTCGTGGTTATGTCATTTGTCTTCCCAAGCAATTGCTAGATGTACTGAGGCCCTGCTTCCCAGGATGTGGCTGGATATCTGCCTGCCGATGGGAAGTAGCGAATAAATTACTCTTTTTGCTTTGCTTCTGTGCACAGCTTTTGCTTTTCTTAATAATTGTATTAATCTCAACCCATGAGCTTTTAATCTCATTTTCTCCCCTAGTCCTATTGAGAAGGGAGAGTGGCTGGGGGGGCGTCTGGCAGCCAGTCAAGGTAAAACCACCACAGGGTTCTGGACAAGTGTTAATTTTCTTGACTGATTCTCTCTATTTTGGTTACTGCTGATCACAATGAAAACAGATGATGTAAACTTCAAAGGCATTTTCATACGAGAATTCTCAATTTGATTCAATACTGCCAACCTCAAACGTTTGGTAATCATCAGTCCCGATTAAAGAGAATAAAAACACTCTGGATCTTCCCTTTTAAGTCTTGGCATTTGAGCCCACGAGCATGTGGTTTTATGACCAGTATATTCTAGTTCAAGTCTGTGTCGCCCTACTGACAGTAGCCCTACTCTCACAAGTGCCTGTTTTATATTCCCGCTGCTTGTCTTAGGTCAACACGGCAGTGAGGAGTAGAGTCAAACGAGCTTCAGGATCTGGCTGGCAAAAACAGGGACAAGAAGGGTCTCATTCATTCTCGCAAAATATTTTGTTTCAAAGGTGGTTTGCAGTTAGCAGTCAGGCTGTGTTCGGTGTCTGCCATAGGGTGGCCCAGGAGGAGTGGATGACGCAGGAGGTCTGCACAGGAGTCCAGTTT
>NW_009647236.1:1134758-1138097 GCF_000708025.1 Charadrius vociferus | reverse complement strand
AGGAAAAAAAAAAAAATCACTGATTTCTGTCAAGTGCTTTGACTGCAGTATTTCTGTCTTTGTCCTGCATTGTTTTATGCAAGGTTTAGACACTTATCTCGGACTTTTGTTGAAGGATGTTGTTTCAAAGTTAAGAGACATAGCTATTATGAAATGAAGAAAATGCACAAAATCACCTCTGGAGGAGTGGAAAAAAAAAAAAACCAACAAATTGCAATGCACAGGCTTGAGTGTCAGCGAATATGCATCTCTGGAAGGGATTTAGTTATTTTCTTACCCCATGAAACAAGTGACATCTCTCAGGAAAGACTCCCTGTGGGGAACTTGATCCTTTGGGAGGGAAGATGAATTAGTGATTAGAGATGAAAAGCAAAGGTGTTTTCAGCATAGCGGCTGGTTGCTCGATTTTCTAATACAGTACATTATGTTGTTAATGGAAATGTAGCTTTGCACCTTCTGTTTTTCTCCCAGTAGAGTTAATTTCATCACTGTTTGCATGCCAAGCATGCACACTCACAGCTGTGAGCTAAGGGGAGAGGGAGAAGGCACAGCTTGGACCTGCACAGATAAGATCACAAAGAGTCTGCAACAGGGCTGGGAGCTGAACCTGCTGCCTTTGCCAAGTGACTTCACCACAAGACCATCTTTGCTCCTGGCCACAGGAACTGTCCCGCACTATTACAGGCAGATCTCAGGAGCCAGCCGACTCAGGGAAAAGCATCTGGTTGTTTCAAAGTCCTTTGGGAGATCCTCAGGATTGGTAGTTTTCTGTTCCGCTCTGTGATACAGCAAAGAGGGGAAAAACACCCACCATTTCCCACTGAGCAGCTATTCCTTCCCAGTACGTTAATCCAACCTGCACCCCTGTTCCTGCCAGGAATCTCTCTGTTTCAAGGCGGCATGTGTCATTTATTAAGAAATAAGCCAAGAGCGGGGAGGAACAGCTTTTAAAGAAGCAGGCTGTGCATGGGCAGGGAAAGACAGGCTGCTAAGAGACGAAAGTACCACAGGAGTGCCACATGGCAGTGCTGCTGGTATACCTACTGTGCTGCCAAAGTTGTTCTCCACACGCTGGTTATAGGGAGAGACAATCCTGGAGCTGGACACAGTCACAGAGCTCACTACATCTGATGGTCATGAAATGGGAAAGGGAGTAAATTGTTCCATGCAAAAGGAGACACCATCCCAAGCTAAAAACCCTGGGTGTCATGGTTTAGGCCAAATCAACTATTGAGGACCTGGGGGACCACAGGCGGGACCGACAGATTCTCCCCTCTACCCCTCTTCAAAGAGAGAGGCAGAGGAGGGAGAAAGAGACTTAGGAGTTTAGAAGGAACTAAACTACTTAAATGAAATATTAATAATAAAATAAAAAGAAATAATGAAATAGATACAAAACCGTATCAAGCTCCCGAGATGACAATTACGACACCGGCTGGCATGGGGGCAGTCCCAGGCTGGACTCAGTGACACACGGGAACTGGATTCCGGATCTGCATTCAGGATTGGGATCAAAGGCAGAAGAACAGAGTCCTCCTCAGACGTCGGCCATTGAAGGAAGAGAGAGCTGACCCTTTGATCCCTCAGCTTTTATACTGAGCATGAGGCAGATGGGATGGAATACCCTGTTGGTCAGTTTTGGGTCACCTGTTCTGTCTGCTCTTCCCTGCAGGTGGGACCCCACTATGCTTTTCCACTTCTGACCCTCCAACGGGGCAAAAAACAAAGTTGGTTGCCCTTTGGTGTTATAGCAATAAGTATAAGCAAGGTCTTCTCTGCATACCATGCCTGGGCATCAGCTATAAACATAGGTCTTATCACTCTGAGAGAGTGAACATTGTCTGCACAATATGCTGTTAATTTCAGTAGTTAGAAGAGGCCCAGCTAAGAAGTGAAGTTACTGAACAAAATTGGTCCTGTTTTACCTCAAACCAGGACATTCCACCCCTTATTCCATACCATTTGCATCTTGCTCAGATTACCGTTACTTTTATCTATCAAATCTACACACACATAGATATATATATAATATGGATACATGCAGGTCACTCATCTACGATTTATGTTTATATACAAAAG
Source organism: Charadrius vociferus (assembly GCF_000708025.1). Classification (NCBI taxonomy): domain Eukaryota; kingdom Metazoa; phylum Chordata; class Aves; order Charadriiformes; family Charadriidae; genus Charadrius; species Charadrius vociferus. The sequence goes on along the minus strand of NW_009647236.1, from coordinate 1,136,018 downwards.
CTTAAGTCCATTTAGTTCATGATTGCAGGATCTCATGTCAGGGCAGGAAAGATTCATTGTGGTTTGTGCCCATGGGTAGCATGTTTATCTTGAAGAGCTTGCTGGACGCCACTTGATGAAGATAGCTCAGAAAACAACAGGGCACGGAAGAGCTACTTCCTTAGGAGATGACTGCAAATGAAGCAGCTGAAGTTTTCACTTGGATTTGCAGCTGTGTGTTTGTGCAGAAAAGGAGGGTGGAAAAGCTGGAGAAACACCAGGAGAGAGTTTCTGAGAGGACTGCAGGTTTGTACTGCGCTGGTGTGCTCAAGATATGTCCTGCTGGAATCAAATAGCAAAGCCCCAACTCCTAATTAGGAGATCTCCAAAAGGAGATCATCTGTTTTCCAAGTGCTTAGGTAAAAGAAGAGTGAAATCATGACACGTGAGGCAGAGCTGCTGCTCTATTGTTGTGGTACCAAAGCACAGCATCTTAAATAAAGTCAGCGATATTATTTTGTGTGTGCTTAGGAGCACACTGTAATCCCTCATCCAACACTACCCGAGTCTGTAGAGTTACCTCAGTGTAAATAAGGCCGTAACTATATATACACCACCATTAACTCACTTGGTTTCAATCAGCATAACCGCTACCGTTGCTTTTGTATACCCAAAGAAGAAAAAACAGCAGAAAACTTGTTTACTGGCAAGTTTGTTTCCAGAAAGACAACTTGCATGTATTTTCTGCATCTCTGGAGAACAAAGCCCTTAATACCGACGAGACAGAAGCTTCCTGAAGTCAAAACCTTCAGGCCAGAGCTCGCTTTCTGCGCCTGGCGTTAATCACCGGCAGCTGATTTGTGAAGCTGTCAGTCAAGTTTATCGGTGAGGGGGTGACTCACCACACCATAAACCTGAAGGTTATCTGGCGGCTTATCCCAGCAGCCCCGGGCCCTGGCTAAAGCACCACAGAGATGATTTGATGCCGAGAGCCACCGATAGCGGGATCTTCCGACTTCCCTCCTGCCTGTACCACAGTTGCTGATGTACGGATATTCTGTTTAAGGGTGCGTAGCCACAGGGAGGGAGTGCAGCGATGATGGCCGCCTTGCGCCCCTTCCATTATCCGCCCCATGGCACCCCAAACATCCAACAGCACCACATTCCCTGACACCCCACCTCTGCCCGGGAGGTCCTTTTCTTTCACGGGGTGGTGGTGGTGGGAACGACACACGGACAGGTCATTTAACCCGCTGGGACTGTGGCCCTAGACGCGACCAC
>NW_009647236.1:1082795-1134294 GCF_000708025.1 Charadrius vociferus | reverse complement strand
GGCCTCGGACCGGAGGCCGCTGAGGGCTTTGTAGGCCCCGGCCCGGCGGGGGGGAGGAGGGGGGCAAACGGGGCTGCGTCGAGTACGGGTGGCCGCTGCAGGGTCCCTGGGTCCTCACGGTGGCTTTCTTTCCAACCCAGGAAGATCCTGCCTTGATCCGCTGGGCCTATGCTCGGACACAGAATGTCTACCCTACTTTCCGCGCGACACCCAAGACGTCCTTCCTAGGAGCTGTTTGTGCCATAGGCCCTATCCTCTTCTGGGCTTTTGTCTTTAAAGCTGACAGGGTAAGTCAGTTGACAGCACTACACACGGCAAAGCCTCATAACCGGTTGCAAAGTCCTGCTGTAACTAAAAGGCCTGTCTTGTATCCGTGGGTATGGTCAGTCACAGTTTCTCTGATCAGGGTATTTTGCTGTAATAAAGCTCTCTGTAGCACTGGCAGGGGAGTTGGACTAGATGATCTCCAGAGGTCCTGTCCAGCTCCTGTCATTCTGTGACTCTGTGACAGTGTAAGTCAATCATAAGAGACTGTTATTTTCAGCTGTTGACATGCAGTAACTGTGTGTTCTGACCTGTGGGAGCGGGTCCAGACGAGGGCCATGAAGATCATGGCTGGAGCACCTCTCCTATGAGGACAGGCTGAGAGAGTTGAGGTTGTTCAGCCTGGAGAAGAGAATGTTCCGGGGCGACCTTATAGCAGCTTTCCAGTATCTGAAGGGTGCCTACAAGAAAGCTGGAGAGGAACTTTTCGCAAGGGCATGTAGTGATAGGACAAGGGGGGATGGCTTCAGACTGGAAGAAGGTAGATTCAGATTAGTTATCAAGAAGAAATTTCTCCCTGTGAGGCTGATGAGGCACTGGAACGAGTTGCTCAGGGAAGTTGTGGATGACCCATCCGTGGAAGGGTTCAAGGCCAGGTTGGATGGGGCTTTTGAGCAACCTGGTCTAGCGGAGGTGTCTCTGCCCATGGCAGGGGGGTTGGAACTAGATGATCTGTAAGGTCCATTCCAACCTAAACCATTCTGTGAAATAAATAGGGAGCTCAGGGATGACATACCTAGAGACGTATCTGAATTGTTTGACCATTTCTCTAAGCTCACGATACAAATGGGGAGGAGTACTTATGCTGATCACAGTGCCTGATCTCAGCTAGATTTTTAAGGTTTTTGGAAGGTTTATCTTGCTTCTGTTCTGACTCCTGAAATGTGGGTGTCGGAATCTGAGCAATGGTAGATCATTCTGAAAATACTCTGCTATATACATACACGTGAAAGTGCTAGGTGACTGGCAGACAGTGGCTGTTTTTACTAGTGAATTTATGGCTATTGTAAAGCACTGTTATTTCCCTCTTTCACACAAAAGTAGTATTTTTAGATCAAGTCATAAACTGGGAAGCACAATCATCAAATAAAATCAGCAGAATATTTGTAGGGAATGCTGTTGACAAGGATGAATCAAAAATACAGGGTTTAGGAAGCATGCTAAGCAAGTTGATATAAATTTTTAAGACTTCAGCATCTCTGCAGTATTTTGTCATGCTGGTTTGGTTTTGTACATGAAGTCACACTTGGGGTTAGCCACCAAGTGTGGCTTAGCGCGTGAGTGCTTGAAAATAAACCTGTGTGAGTGAAATCTAGACATACTTGCCTGGGAATATTTAAGCTGAAGTCCTTAATGTAGTCTCCAGGACAATTTGTTTTCCTTTATTCCAGTTCCCTTACTGATGTTTGGGGATTTTTCTTTTATTTTCTGGTAGTATATAAAGCGCAATAACTATTACACTCTTTTCCCTGAGGAGTGTTTGTTGTATGCCTGGGAAGCAAAAGATAAATTGTCAAGTTTTAAGCAAGTCTTCTGGTTTTATCCAGCAGAAGGAATCTGGGCAATATCTGAAGTGTCTGTGTACTGTAACAATACCTGTCAGAAAGGTACATGACTGCAGAGTGAGATAGAAATGGGCTGAAAGTGAACACAGGCACATTTAGGCAAGTTATTAAGAAGTTTCTCCATAATTGGATCTCTAAACTGGATTATTCAGCAAGAAGAAGGAGGTAGAAACTAAATGTTTAAATTAACTGACGCAACTAGTCTGGTGAAAAATACATCATGGGAATTGGTCTCTGCTGGCCTGTGAGAGGGGGCAGATGTGCAGAGAGGTCAATCTGAGCACATCTTCCCTAGCTCAAAGTTGAGGCTAAGTGCCGTGTTCTTTTTTATTTTTTAACCACAATGGCTGTTACCAGAGTTTGTGCTTATAGAATCATCTAGGTTGGAAAAGACCCTTAAGATCATATGTGGTGCTATCTTCTTATAGCCCATGCTGAAATACTGGAACTGCTTTTCTCTTATCCCAGGCTGATTGAAACTTCTTCTCCAGTAGGATAATGATGAATGTTCTCTTTCTTCCACAGGATCGTAAAGACAAGCTAATTCAAGAAGGTAAATACAAGCGACCATTCAGTGTATTTTAAGTTCCTGGAATTGCATTGTTGTTCATGGGATATAAATAAAATAAGATGTATCGCGTGCTGACATTTCTCCTTCATAAGAATAAATCCTAATTGCTCATTGGTTGTCTTGTATCTTTAACAATTATGGAAAGTGGAAAAATGCAAGATCTTTATACCTAACGTAGATAGATACAGAGAGGGTGTCCTGCACTCAACCAGTATGCTCCTTTGATCTACAGGCAGAAGCTCCTTTTAAACTGTGGAAGTTGCTGCTGTCAGAGCAGCACAGGCTGAAGTTTAAAATTAGTAGCAGGCTAAAATGTTAAGCAAGCCCAAAGCAGTTTCCCAAAGAACTACTACTTGCCTGCTAGGTATTTCTTCCTGGCGTCGGTTTGACTCTGTGGTTTGCCCTAATCGGATAATAGGCAAGTTCTGCGATAGTTTCTTAATAACTTTAGGAGCCTGCCTGACTGCTCTCAATAAGTTGAGTTAATTTTTCTTTTCCCTAATAAAATACAAGCCCAATCCATGCATTTGTTTATTGCAATAAACTTCTGGATAAAATTACTGTACCAGACTTGGAAATACTGGGCTTAACATTGTCATGTTCTATGTGACTACCTTTTCCATTAATTCTGCGATTCCTGTGAGTGGGAGAGAAGAATTAAAAAGATACGGATTTTTATTTTTTATGCCAATTCCCTTACAGTATAGGAGAATTCCATTTCAGCCCTGCAAATGTTCCATGGTTAAAAAAAAAAAACCCACAAAGCGTAACTGAACCTTGTGCCTGCAAAGATGTCTTCTCTGGTTATAAGAACCCAAGTCTTTTCTGCCCAGGTCAACTGGTGTTGGGGGCTCTGGAATTGTTACTGCCAAAGTACTGAAACATGACTGCAAGGAAAAGATTTTTTAATTCAGACTTAGATTTTCACATGGCCTGTAGGTGCTATCGTGATCCAAACAACCCTTGTTCTTCAGACATGCAGGAGCGGTTTCTTCCCAAATGTTAAGGTCAATGCCAAAAACTGTTTGATGCAAAAGTTGAGAGCTTCCCTCTCTGCCTGCTGGGAAAGCAGCCTACGTTCTTGACAGTGAAGTCAGCAAGAGCAGCTCTGCTAAGTCCCTTTCCTGCATGATTAGGATAGAAGTATGGGCCATTTGCAGTCCCTCTTCATCAGAGTGAGTTGATGAGGTTTTTCACAGAATTGCAGAATGGCTGAGGTTGGAAGGGAGCTCTGGAGGTCATCTGGTCCGACCTCCTGCTTGAGCAGGCTCACCAGGACCGTGCCCAGGGGGCTTTTGGGTATCTCCAAGGGTGGAGACCACAACCTCTCCGGGCAGCCTGTACTAGTGCTCAGTTGCCCTCACAGTAAAAATGTGATTTTTTTACTGTGTTTCCTGATTTATTGTTGGGGTTTTTTTTGTTTGTTTGTTTTGGGTTTTTTGTTTGTTTGTTTTTTAAAGTATTTCCCTTGTTGTAGCTCTTCCTTTTCCTGTCTGGGTCATGAAGTGGTCAGGCAGTGGGGGCTTGGCACTTGGGCTACGTGCAGCAGCTGTGCGAGGCGGTGGCCTGCTTTTGCAGTCCCATATGTGCTCTCAACAACCCTCTCGCAGCTGTCTCTGTGCCTTGTTCTTCTGCTAGCTTAACTAAAAGAAACCCAGATTATTCTCTCTGCAGAACAGCTTCTAAAAGACTTGTCGCAAATGATATTACAAGATACGGCTGTGGGTCAGTGGAGAGAGAGAGGCATCAATGCATGCAGAAAGTGGTATTTAGGGGAAGAAATAATTGCTTGTCTGAGCATGCTAAATTAACTATCTTCTTGCTGCCACAAACTAATTTGATCTCCCAGGACCCATTTCCTCAGCTAATTGGAACTGGAGTTGCCACACATGTAAATTCTCCCTTGCAGCTGCGTTTGTTTCAGGCCAGTTGAGCAAATGGTTCAGGATGGGTTGTGGATGAGCGCTGCGCCTCTAGTCTTTTAGGCTGGCCTCGGATTGATGCTTGCGGCACCTGCCACAGCCCTTTCCTTTGCAGATGAGAGTGACGCTACATCCCTGCAGATTTGAGCGTGGTGCTTGGGGAAAGGCTGCCCTACTTTTCCTCTCGTTATTTGTAGAACTCTCCGAGCTCTTTTCTTGCAAGGAACGCATGTGTTGTGCTACTGGAGGTGGGGTTGGTGGTTTGAGGCAGTGGTGCTGGGTGCGTAGGGGAAGGAAAGGGGAATTTCCCTTCAGAAATGTAGGGTGAAGACAGGGGAGTGATTCTGCCTCATGGAATTTTACCCTTGACTGATGTGTTACCATCCATGTCTGCTTCAGTCTATAGCAAGAGAAACTCAAGCCTGCAGGTCACTGGGTGATAACGTAGGTCGCAAACAGAAAACAAGCTTTTTCCCTCTGCCTGTGAAACATTTAGATCTTATTTATCCCTGGATCAGTCTGATTAAATCAGCTTCTCTGGCAAATTGATTCTCCTGAACGTCCTTTTCTGAGCTGGCTATTTTAGAGTAAACATCTCCCTGTAGATTTTATAGTGTAATACTGTGCTCAAAGCTGATGCTTTTTTTTTTTCCCCCAAGGATCTGGTGCAGATCCAAAAACGATGATGGATGTAACTGACTGAAATTAGGTGTTGCAGCTCTACATTTCCTTCTCTTTCAGAAAATTGAGGATTGCTTCTCTTGGGAAGTAGGAAACATAAATCCTGGTGGCACCAAGCTTAGTAACTGTTTCATGTGGGTACATGCTAAAGCACAGGCCTGAGGTTTTTGGGATGCCTGGGCTGTGCTCCTGGTTCCCAGCCTACCTGGGGCTTCGCTTTCTGCCTCCACCCTGTGGAACTCAACGCCTGCAGGTGAGGCGTGCACACTCCAATGAATTTTGAGGTCCTCCTCCACGATGTTGCCTGCACTCGAGGTTTCTTCCAGGTACCTTCCCAGGAATGAATGCCTGGGCTGGCCAGACAAGCCCTTTAGCACTTGCTGTGCTGCAAATTAGCACTTAACTAGGGAGAGAATTTGTCAAATGCTGACAAACAAGTCGATGTTGAAGGGTGGCCAGAGCGTGGAGTTGGAAAGGAAACTTTCCCTCGCTTAGCAGTGAAGCGCTTCGGGTTCTCCAGCCTTTTCTAATTCGTGGTCTACTTTTCTGACAATCAAGTCTTCCCTTGGCAACCCTCTGCAGAGCAGCAGGCTGAAACAGCCTGCTCTGACAGGAGGCTTAGGTCTGCTAGAGCCTTCAGCTCTGTTTGGAAAGCTCTTCCCCTGCAGACAGAATAAAATGCTTTATTGATCCCTAGTTTCTCCCTGTGAAAGACGCACCAGGTCGTATTTTCAGGAGACCCTGTGAACGGGGGCTGGCTGTTACCTCCTCTCTGCACAAGGTACAGCATTCACACCAACTACACACAGTGAGAGCCACGCAAGTACTTCAGCTTCAGTGTGTCACCAGGAAAGCTTTAATTTGATACTTGAAAGTTAAGAATAATGGTGGTTTTTTTACTGCATTTCCCAAGTTACATAGGAATGATCATTTTTGTGGCTCAGTGGCTGCTGGAAATGCCATTCCGTGCTGGAGCACTCTGCATTGCCCGAGTCGACCGTGCCACCACACGTAGGTACGCTGCATTTCCCTGTCTTCACTCACGTCTTCCAAGCAACAAATACTTCCCTTTACTTGCACTTAGGGTTGAAATGGCTTTTCAGAGGTTCCCAGCACTTGTAGTAGTTTTTATCTAGGCGGTTGGAGGTTTGGAGGCCCCATTTGGTGACGGCCATACTGAGGGACGATTCGAACATGAAGGCCTGTTGGGAAGAGAAGGTAGGTTAGGGCAAGAGAGGGAGAGTTTGCATCCAGGCAAAGGTGGCTCTGCTCTACCTCAAACAGGAGTTGCACACATGGTCATTCCCTGCCAGATTCTACCTCCAGCCCGATCAACCCAGGGGGAGAAAGCTTTTCAGAGCTGGCATTGCAATGGTGGTATTAACCAGGTCTCAGGAGTGATTTCGGATTCTCTGCATACCCAGGAAGGCCAGGTTGTTCTAAAAGCTCTAATTTAAGGTCTGTTGATGATCATCATTAGATTTTAGGGGGTGGGGAAAGGAGGAGAGTCAGGCGTTTCTTTTCTTTGTCCGTAGACTAAGACAAAAATTAAATTAATCAGCATGAAAATTCCCAGCTTCCTGCTCAGGCAACAATTTATATGAGCAGATGATCAAAGCTGCCTGGCATCGCGTGTCTCCAGGGAAGCTCCTGGGAGTTGAATGATGCTGATCAGTGAGGGAGGTGAACGCTGTAGCCATTTGGTCCAAGTACTTTGCCGGTGAGAAGCTAGGCTGTACTTTGAGAGTGGCACATCCACAGTACTGTTCGAAATCTTACCAGCTCCCTTGGCTCCTTACCATGGTCCCTTCTGCAACCCTCTCAGGCTCCAGCTTGGCTTTGCTCGCCTTCTCAAAACAGTCAGCATCCGGCCCGTGAGGAGTCATCATGCTGTGCAAGCTGGCCCCTCCAGGCTGGAAGCCTTCTTCCTTTGCTTCATAGTGGCCTTTGATGAGCCCCATGAACTCACTCATGCAGTTCCCTGCGGGAGGCACAGAGAACAGGTTGCAGCGCAGTGCGATTGGGAGGCATCACAGCTGGGCTGCGAGCTCCTTGAAGCCCATGAGCTAAGCTGGGCCTGGCAGTGGGTGGCCTGGAGGTTCCTAAGCAGGACATCACAAGAGAGGACATCAGGGATCCTACAGGGGATGCTTGTAAAGCTGTATGGATTTTATTCTGTTCTCAATTATCCGGATTTGGAAACTGAGAGCTCTCTAATGAAGGTGCATTGATGTTGGTAGACATGTGCTTTTCCTACCACCTCGAGCTGTGTAAATACTGCACCTGCATACGAACTGTGTGGTGTAACCTGACACTTACAGACTTGGACTGGAGATCTTAAAGTGCTGGAAAGAAAGTTCAGTATAATCATCCCTGTGTTACAGGCTGAGGCACAAAATGCCTGGCCAGCAGTTGGTGAGGGAGCCTGGTCTGCTGTCCCAGGTTATATGCTTGCAATCATTTTGTTCAATATTCTTCTACCACCTCCACTCCAGCCAGGTGCTCCAGTACCTTATGCTTTTGATTCGTGCATTATTTACTTATTTCTAGAGAGCCACTCTATGCCCAAAGAGAAGGAGCCAAATGCGTCTTTCCCCAAGGAAGAATACCCTCTGAAGCCAATGGAGTAATATACCGCTAACTTAGGTGAGGATGGCTGTATCTAATCGTTCGGTACTTACCGAGTTATGCTCCCTGTAAGGGAAGTAATTTAACAACAGCCATCCCAAGCTTTCAGCTTTACTAGACCTGATGTGACTAAACACTACAGCAACTTTCTGCTTGGTGGTCAGTTTTTGCAAAACCAGGACACGCTTCTGTAGCTATGTTATATATAGCCCTTTTTAACCACTAGCTTGGTCTTCATTAAGTACAATCCAGGGTCTGAAATGTTTAACAACAAAACTAATTTAGCTCAAAACAGAGTTGGCCTACATATGTATGCAAACATTTATTAATTTTCATCCCAAGTTGTCAGTATCTCATGTAAGGCTGGATTGTTACAGGCTTTTCATTGAATTCGCTCGGGTACTGCGCTTGGTGCACTTAGGCTGCAGTACAGACCCTAAGAGCTGGATTGCCAACACATCTGCAACAGGACTCATACTATTGCTTAGGAAGAATGGGCTGGTGGGTAGGAAACCAAGCTAGGACTTCAGAGATGAGCTTGGTCCGGTTTCTTATTCGCAGATTTCTTACATCATCCCAAGAACTTAGGTGCACCTTCATTCATGGAATCACAGAATCTCCTAGATTGGAAAAGACCTGTAAGATTATCTAGTCCAATCACTAACCTAACACTGACGAGCCCACCACTAAACCACGTCCCTGAGCACTATATCTACACAACCCTTAAATACCTCCAGGGATGGGGACTCCACCACTGCCCTGGGTAATGCGTTCCAATGCCTGATGACCCTTTCAGTAGAGAAATTCTTCCTAATATCCAATCTAAACTACCCTTGGAGCAACTTAAAGCCATTTCCTCTTGTTCTATCACCTGTTACTTAACAGAACAGGTCGACTCCCACCTAACTCTCTGCAACCTCCTTTCAGATAGTTGTAGAGAGCGGGAAGGTCTCCCCTCAGCCTCCTTTTCTCCAGGCTAAACAACCCCAGTTCCCTCAGCTGTTCCTCATAAGACGTGCTCCAGACCCCTCACCAGTTTCATTGCCCTTCTTTGCACACGCTCCAGCACCTCAATGTCCTTCTTGTGGTGAGGGGCGCAAAACCACAAGATTTTACCTACCGGTAAAATAGCATTGTCCTCTACAAGCAGGATGCTGTGGAGTTAAAATCACTTAGTGGCCATTAGATCCTAGGTCCCACCATAATGACAATCACACGAGTACTCTCCCAGACACAGATGCGATATATGGTATAAAAGCTGTATCAGACACATTTTTTAACCTGTGGTTCAAAGACCCTAGGAGTAATTCACAGCCCCCAGGGATACAGAAAGGTGACTGAGAGAAGTCAGTATTTATAAGCTGCGCAGCCACGTTTGTATGTGAAATGGCTGTGATGTCTAGGGGGAAATATTTGGACCACCATTGCTATATTTATACTTGGGGCAAAGTTAAGGCAAGACGAAAACAGTAACTCTGAGCACACCAAAGTTCTCTGAAGACAGGTTTTCCACTGCAGCTGAGAAGAGGAGGCAATAGGGGATTTCTGACAAACAAAACAGGCTTCTTGTAAAATACTTGGAGAGAGGAGAGTTCAGCAGCACCGAACTTGTGCTACTCCTACCCCAGAGTTGCTCTGTCCTGTTACTCCTCTCTAACGGTACAAGATTCTCATCACCACACTCATTTCACAGGGAACTCATGTGCAGTGTCTTGATAGTTGACTGTTGCGATGTCTGCCTTACCCACTCAAGCTTTGCCCCTCCATGGCTGGGCTAGAGTAGACAACCAACCTGCTCATCACAAATCTACTGCTCAAGCCTATGGCCAAGATACTGTGTGTGGTCAAGCGAGTGACTGTGGTAGCTGTCTGCACGGGTACCCTTAGCTCACAATGGAGACAAAAGAATGAGGATTATTTCAGCTGTCTTTTACCACAGACTAAGGAAGTCTGAACAAGTTCATTTTGTTCGACACAACATGTCTGTGGAAAGTTAGCACAGCTCTGCTGACGCACAGCAACTGAATCGTGGTAAACCTGCTGTGTGTCTCACCTTTTAGGGTCTAATAAAAGAGGTAGCTGGGACCTGGCACTGTCCCAGCCAGTCAGGAGACCCGTTTCCATGTCACACATGTCATTATTGGGAATGAAAGCAGAATGACAGGCTAGGACTTTGCCTCTGGGATTTACTCAGATGGCGGCACAGCTGCCTACTGTGCTTGCAAGCACCACTAATTCTGCCAGCCCCCAAGGTGCTTGGAAATATGTCTAAGTAGCAGGAGGAGCTGGCTATTAAACTGTGGTTAGTAAGTGTGCAGAAAGCCTCTCAGCTCTTCAAAGTGACCATAGTGTGACCTTGAGAGCTTTTGAGATGGGTCCTTTTAGCTGTCGACAGAAGGGATGCAGCACGAGCAAGCCTTTCCCCGTGGTCTTATAGACCAGGTTGCCTCATCCCTACCCTGGAAAGGCAATCCCATGTGGACAGCTGGATTTCTAGTAGCCATTCAATGCAACATGTGGCCATGCCCTTCCAAGTTGAAACCAAAAAACTGCCAAAAAGCAACCAGCTCTGGTGATGGCAACCAAATCACCCCAAAATCAACCAACTGCCTGAGAAGGGGCCCAGTTCCCGATCTCTGGGTTCTAAAATGCCAGAGGTATCTCCATCAGTGTGCAGGTGGTGAAGAAGGGCTCAGGAGCACCGATCCAATCCTTTGCTGCAACTTTGATCTCACCCTGCGAGTGGCCTTGGGCAGCTCTATGTCTCCCTGCTTCTCGCCACATGTAATGTTGTGTTTTCCTTTCTCCTGTTCTTTATCCATGTACTCTAATGAGATAATAAGCAATTCATGGCTGAATGCAGGACAATTTCTGATGCATCTGTGCGATGCCAAGTTCAATATGCACCCGGTCTCGGTGGGAGCCCCTTGAGTACAGACGCATTCATCTATGCAGACGCCGCCAGCCCATCACCCCTGAGTTTTCCTGAGGTGCTCTAAATAGGAACATCTCTGGGTTTGTTCGTTTTCCAGGGAGGACTGACTGACTCCAAGAAGCTAACTCTAACTGTGCCAAAGGCAACAAATCAGACTGCTTCTTCCCTGCGCGTGCTCTCAAATAAATGGAGGCTTGTTTTTTTCCCTGCAGTCCTCTACTAAGCATGACCAACAAAGAGCAGACATACGGTGGTAATATGGTGGACGGAAGGTGTTGTTAGCTACCCCCCATCGCGGGGGGAATATGACGAAGTCGGCGAGTGCCACTCCAGGACGGGTTGACTTGGCTGTCAGGACAGTGAAGATAGAAGGATCCTGAAAGAAAAAAACAAAGCAAAAAGCATGAATCAAAGCAAGGCTCAGAGCTATCTGCACAGGTCATCCAGCTGGTCAACCTGACTGACACAGCCTCTCCCTTGCCAAAACCCTTTTACTACCTGCGCCTGGTGGTGTGGGTGAGATTTGTGACCCTGGGTCACAGCACCCAGCATCTCAACCCCATGCTGAACATGAAAGACAAGTGATGGGACTGGATGTTTCTTCCTTTAGGCAGCCTTGGAGAGCCTTCCCTGCCCCAGCAATGATGCCCTTGGGGTCAGCAGAACAGATGCAGGGGAGGGGCAGCCCCACAAGACTGGGTACTGTAATTCCAGGAGCAGCCTCCAGCACCCCTCCTACCACAAAACTATACCTCTTCCTTAGCTGGTTACAGAAGACAAGAACATCCTGGTGGAGGCATCTGGCCTCACAGCCCTGTTAGTTTACAAACAGGGAGAACAAAGTGCAGAGAAATTGTGGCTTGCTTCAAGGATTTTTGAAGTCTCTAGTCCAGTAAAGTGATTTTCTGGGCTTTGATCCCAAAACCATCCTTCTCCTGGCAGGCTTTTCTGGAATTTAAACAATACTTTCTGTTGGTTGTCTCACTAGACATGCTCCAGTCTCCTTGCACACCCACTTGCAGAAGCAGTGCCAAGAGATGGCATCGCTGTGGGCACCTCTCCCACTGGGCAGGTTTCCCTTTTAGAAGAGCTGCTCACATTAGTTTTGGCTTTCGTTATATTCCATAAGATCTAGAAATTATTGCAATGAAAGCTGCCAGCTCTTCGAACAAGTTTCAGTGCTGGGCTCAGAGGAACCAGGGGAAGGAGTCTGTGCAATTGCAAGAAATAAATCAAGGCAAGAATTTGAAGCAAAAGTCTTTCTGCTGAGTTGCACAGTGTGTGTTGGTTTCAGTATTCAGCTCTCCTCCAGGGCGCAGAAATTCTATGCTAAGCTGCATAAAGCTCTTTAAGAAGCTGATCAACCTCCAGTTATGTCTTTGTACCACAAAGGAGGTTGTCTTTCTCTGCAAGAGCTTGGTTTGGGCCCAGGAAAAGCAGTGCAAGAGATTTCACACTGTTTCTTAGAGCACAACATATTTTTTAACAGGCGCTGAGCCCCTGGAGCTCAGGGTGAGTTTGGATGCTATGGTATCCACGCAGCATTGTTCTGCCTTGCCCAGCTCCAGAACTTACCGCGTGGTCAAAAGCAACAGAATTGATGACCATGAATTTTTCCAGATGGTATTTGTACGGTGTGTAGTTCCCGTGCCAAGCTACGACATTGAAGGGGGAGAAATCCTACCAAGGCAAAGATTCAGAGGGTTACCATACACAGCCTTCCAACTTGCTGCACATATGCAGGCAGCTGCTCTTTCCCAAATTAAAAATGGGTTTAGTGCTGGTGAGAGGTACACTGGCAGCCTGGAGCATGAAGCCCTTTATGCGCAGCTCGACACTGCGAGGATGTGGTTTTTCTCAGCATTTCCACTTCATGAGCCTCAGTCCTTCCTCTGGGGTTTGGTCTCTAAGGGCTTTCGTGTGCCCAGGCGGTGCTTGAACAAGGCCAGCTGCAACACTGGGTCTCTGCTAAGCAAAGCCTGGCTTTTCACAGCAGCCCCAGCTCCTCTTTTCTACTCTCTCACTATAAATGTATGGAAACAGTGAGGCAAAGTTGAGTCTTTGGGCAGCCAAGTCTCCACAAACACTTTTATCCAGACTGAGGAACCTCAGCTGGGAAGGGGAATGACCCAGCAAGGCAAGGGCTCAGTCCTGCTCCGCTCAACCCAGCGGGACCTCCTGAGACTCCATGCATGCTACTGAGTTGCACATCCCAGACCATGCTCTGGCAGTTGCTGCACTTCAGTGTTGCCTGTTCTCCAGGGGCATCCTCACCTGCTGCGCTGCAAACAGCTTGCCCTGGTACTTGCTGATCACCGTGTAGCCCCCTGGCACTTGGCGGTCCTCGTACCACGCGACGGGCACCAAGAAGTCACGTGGGTTGGCCAGGCCGTTGGCTCCTGTGAAAGAAAGAGACGTGGCTTTGTGGCCGCCCTTCTGTATTTTGAATGACCTTACTGATTCTTGGCCCACCACGAAACCTGAAATAGTCATGTACTTCTTGCGCTCCTACGAGTAGGTAATGCTAGCGTTTAAGTCCATGCTCCCCTTATGTGACTAAGACAGGCCTCCCCTAGTTGCCTTCTGAACAAGATTAGTATGTCATCCTCAATCAAAGGCATGTAACAACTAGGAATTAAGCAAAAAATGGAGGGTGAATTGCTCTCTGCTCCTGGAATCCTGCTGGTTGGACACTTAGCCATGCAGAAGTTACAAGGCATGTCATGAGGGGGGCCAAATACATTTCTGAATACTTGCAGAAAGAGTAATAAAAAAAAGGGCTACTGATGCCTACAGACACTGGGCGTACTGAGGGGTTGGTTAGCATGAGGAGTGCATTTTCAAAGTGTAAAGCACCATATGGGTGCTGAAGTATTCTTCTTCTTCTCATTAGTATTATTGTTACGAAGTGGTTTTGAAATTCTTGGATAAAAATGAAGACATTACTACCTGCTGCTAGGGTTTAACAGTCAGTGCTTTTCTCCAGCTGTCATTTTTTCAAGTGAAAAGTGAAGTTAGAATAAAGTAAGACTGAAATACAAAGGATCTTGGTCTCTGAGGGGAAGGCGGGTAGGTGGTGAGAAGAGGAGCTCTTATAATTACCACCTCCTGAAAAGGTTTACAGGCAAGTGCACTCATTTTCTTTTTCTTCAGAAAGTAAACGTTATAATAGATTCCTGCCTTCTGGAGACCAAAAAAACCCACCCCAGTCCAACAGTGTCTGAAAAACTAGCTAATGGGAAAACCTGTTACAAACAGGCTGCGGCAACAATATCAATAATCAAGTGGAGCAGGCACAGGGCACAAGAAGTGGATGAAGGCAGGTAACCTCAGCTGGCTGAAAGGAAAGCTGATGAAAAATCACAGGAGGGTCCCATTAAATGGTTGGAGATTGGGCTGGTTCCCCACTGCAAGAATGACCAGCTTCAGTTCCACTGAGGCTATGAGAGGTTTGCAAAGGCCCTCTGAATGCAGATGGTCCACACCAAGCTCGTTACTGATTGATAATGCCTACTCAGTTTGCTTCCAGCATGGCCAGTCTTTTAGATCTCACTGAGAGTTATAAAACAAGCCCAGTCAGGGGGGCAGGATGGGGAAGCAACCTAAAATGAAAAACAACAAACCCCGAAACACAGGTCTGAAAGTGGGGAATTGCAGTTACCGGGTTTGTAGTTATTGTAGCTGTTACAAGGGAAGTTTCGCTTTCCTTCCCTGAGACAATCTTAGTAGCAGTAACCATGAGGTGTTTTTCTCAACAAGAAAATTTCAGAGACAAGTACTCCAGGAATAAGAAAGGTGAAATAATCTGTGCTGAGCACCTCCAGAAAGCTGGCTGGGAAATCACAGCAGGGTCAGCGGGGCTTCAATGCCATACACCCTCGCAATATCTTTGTCACGGCAGCAAGAGGCTGTGCCTTTGAGATCTGTGACATTGCACAGACCAGGAGGCAGCTGGCAGAGAGGATCTGTCATTTATGAGGGCTAGACCTGCGCTCAGCGAAAGCAGATCTGCCCTGGCAGCACAACATGAAGATGCGAATGTGTTGCTGATCCCAGTCCTGTGCTGCTCATTTCATTGATTTCTGATTCTCCAAGGGGAACAGCTTCTGAGACTAAGGTGCTCTTTGCTCTAGAGCTTAAAGGTGCCTCTGTTAACAGAGGTGGGGGGAAAAAAACACTTGATTAAATCTGAAATGCGGCTTCAAGAACACCTGTTGCCTCCGAAATCTGCCTTTCCTTTTACTGGGTAATTTCTGCCCTATCACTCCAGTTTATGCCATATCTGTAAGTATGAGGCATCGGTGATGACGACCTTTTGAGTTTCTATTGGTAGGAACAGATTCAGAGCCAGCAGATGGGGACTCCCAAACCAGAAGGAAAGAAAGAAAGTGGAAAAAGGGGTGGGAGATAAATGGTCCCTTCAGTCCCAGGGGAAAATTGGGATGAGTGACCTGTCACATTTTTTTCAGGGGGACGCTTGCTCTGCTGGGGAATAACAGTGCTGAGATGGAAAGTGTCTTTGGAAAGAAGCGTGTGCATGGGAGGATGTATCACATAGGCAATAAAAGGTTGGATTGGGGCTTGTAATTCCTGTCTGTCTCTATGAAATTCACTTTAGCTCTGATGGGAGGTTCTTACCGATGGGTCCCAGGTCAGGCAGCTCGAAGTGTGCCCCGTACACCTCCAGGATGTAGCCTCTGGTCTCTCCAAACACCTCCACACTGAAACGCATTCCTTGCTGGAAAATGAAGGAAGATACTAGGATCCTCACAGGACTTTCCTGACAAACCGCGAACCGTTGAATGCAGGAGCTGGCTTGCTCAAACGCTGGCCTCTGAGCCACAGGCAAGGCACAGTCAGCCCTTACCTGGATGACGCAGATTTCATTGGGCTCCACTAGCATCTTCCCAAACTCAGTTGTGATGAGCAGTTTCCCTTGCTGGGGCACTATGGAAACAAAATGCAGGTAGAAAAGCTGATGCAACGTGGTGAATGCCACCTTCTCTGTCCCCCCAGACCACCCAGGCTCCAGGGAAGAGTATACGGGCCCTTCCTGACTCTGCTTCACAGCAGGACTGGGCTCCCTCTCCCATGCAGAGCCTTGCTGCAGAGATACCTGCACTGGAGGGAGAGCTTCCAAACCAGCCCTATGGCCCCACACCGCAGCAGGCACCTGCCTGAAGTTAGTCCATCCATCTCCTCATGCTCCTTTAATATAGGGTTTGTGCCACAGCCCAAATAAATGAGACGACATATTTGGGGCCATACCTGTCAGTCTCGTGATCTTCACGTAAAATGGTGCATGTGCCCATCCTTGTCACGACTGCGGCAGTGTGAGATGTCTGGGAGTAGCTAATTCTCCCTGCTTCCTGAGAGTAGAAGTAACACTTCACTAATGGCCGTGTTATTTTTCTTGACTGTCCTGGTACAGGAGAGCTCACATTTTGACTTGAAAAACTAGCAGATTTACAAAACCTGCCCTGGCACTTTTACTTCATGGTAGTGAGGGAGGTGAGCGAGAACAATTTAATAGCTGTTTGATGGGAGAAATGTTTCTGTCAGTGACCCCAAGGCAGTTCTGTCCCTCGGTCAAGAAAGATAGAAGTAAATATCACGCTTCTGATACCACTCAGAATATTTTTTGGCATGTGCACACATTATGTGCCAACCTCAGCACTCATCGCGGCAGTCTGGTTGCCTGAGGCTGGCGGAGCGCAGGAGCTAAGCTGCCATGCCAAATACTCTTGGACTGAAGCAACAAAAGCGTCTAGCTGTAAGCTGTTCAGAAATCCTGAGGCTTATGTTTTCCAGAAAACCTGCGCCTGAGGTGTGCCTAATACCAGTCTGGGGACCACTGGGAAACGATCCCCGAACACCGTGCCAAGGAAGCTGGGTCACTGCTCAAAACCAAAGTTGAGGGTCTGGCACAGATGGGACCTCTCTGAGCTGCAGGGGAGTGGTGCAACCCACCCGACAGCCCAGCTGGTGCCAGACCACCAAATCTGGATGGCATGAGGGTGAAGCCAATCCTCTCCAAATCTTGGCTGTAGAGCCCAAGGCTCTGGAGGAACAAAGAGGCAGGCAGGTGGTAAGTCAGATAGGCCCTCGCGGGGGAAAGGAAAAGCCAAAGCATCAACTCACCAATCAGGAAGTCGCCATCTGAATTATAAAGGCATCTAAAGAAAAAGGAGAACAGGAAGGTCAAGGTGCTGTAAACACCAGACACTTGCACGTGCCGTAACCACAGCTGGGTAGTTTTACACTGGGAGACTGACGTGGCAGAGGTCTCCCCTTGGGCACCAGAAATACTACTTGTGGGTCAGCGAATGCAGTATACGGACTGGTGCGGAGGAGACAGGGAGGTTTAATGTGCATGTTTTAAAGTCCGACCTCTGCCAGGTCATGGCCTTTGTGGTTATGGGTGCTTCAGGCGTTGCAAACTGGGGAGCACAGCTGACTTCCCCCATGAGCTGCTGCAGGGTGTAGCCAGGCCCATCAGAGGCCGTGTGCTTGTTGACCTCCAAGGAGCAGCTCTGGTCCCTAGGACGAGAGCACCTGGATCCAACACATCCCCTCTTGCTGCATCCCCGTGCCCAGCTCCTTCCTTCTCTTGGTGGCTCCCCACCTGCTACCCCCAGTGCTTGGCCATGGAGCACAAGCTACTTCACAAACACCTGCTGTGGAAACCACGGACGCCTTCAGCTGTGTACACAGGAACACAGAGACATAGAGACAGCACCGCTGGGAACAGCTGGACTCAAGCACAGCGACGGCAGACGTACACACATACGCATGCGGGCAGCCAGCCTGGGGCAGCCCGAGCCTCCCATGTAGCACTCACTGACCTGTTGAGCATGGAGGTGTTGCAGACGAAAATATGGACGGCGATGCCATTGCGTCCTCTGGGGTCACCAGCCCCGCACAAGGTGTGCAGCCCCTACGGGCAAACCCGAAGCATCGGAAGTGAATGGCAAGCAGCGGGGCAGGGGACCAGCCCCCGTTCGCCCCCTCATCCCACCCCCTTGCTGGGGCTCACCCCCTCTCCCCACTTCCTGTACCACTACCAGCCTTTCCCTGTATGGCCCTTTGCCAAACGTGTTGGCTTTTCTTTAATGTATTAAGGGTTTCTTAAAAATCCATGTAAGCTGGTGTTTTCCAGCCCAGGGACTGGGGAGAACTGGGGCTTTGGGCTTTTTTTTCTTTTTTTGGAAGAGTTCATTGAAAATCAATCAAGTCCACTGGCAAGCTGGTTGAAATCTGGCATCCTCTTCCCTCCCACGGATGCTCTGCGAGCCCAGTGGTGTCAAAACCACTGCTTTTATCCCAATGCTGAGCATCCCATGTGCCCCAATAGCCCCCCCCAAGGTGGAGGAGAGATGGAGGATCCCTGGATGCCCCTCAACTTACGCTCACAAAGTCCAGCTTATTCTGAGGGGCTTTCGGGATCTCGAAAGGTTTCCATCGCAGCTAGATTGCGGCAAACAAAAAGCAAGAAAGCGATGTCAGTGGTTATATTGCAAACGGCAGCAATTCAAAGAAAAGCAGAACCCGGTCCCCCCCACCCCTGCTTCCCTGCCCTCTGCTAGCTGAGGTAGCTTTCTCTTTCTTCATTGCCTTGCTTAATTTGGTTTACAGGTTTCTTTTGATTTATAAAGCTTTTTTTCCTTTTTAATCATAATTTTGTAAAATAATTGGCAGGCTTGTGTAGTGCCAAGGTTTAAAAAAAAAACAAAACCAGTCCTATTTAAAAGCTGTCTCTTCCTCTGTTACTAACAACACTGTTGAGAGCAAAGGAATTCCGATGTGCCAGCTTTCCACAGCCAAATTGTCACAGTCCTGTGCTCCACTCTGCACTGGATGATTCACTCCATCCGTGACCTGAGCATAACACTCCCGTTTGCTCCACCTCATTTTCCCCACATCCGAAGCAGAAATATCTATACCTGTGTGAGTGGGAGCTGCGAGCAGCACTAATTACTTCTTGCAAAGCCAGTCGAGATCCTCAGGCAGAAGGTGCCAGAGGAGTCCGAAGTATTTATTACCGCTAATATCATATTAAGGGGCTTTGCAGCTCTTGGGAACGAGGTGCTGCAGCTGAGAGACCCTCTCTGGGTGGGGGGGGGTTCAGTGCAGACCAGTCCAAACACCCAAAATTAGGGGGATGTTGATGTGGCCAGCTGCCAGATATATCCCCTGCATCGATATGCTTAACCCCAGATGAAGTGCCTGTGACTCTTGGCATCCATGAGAACATTTTCTTGCTTTTAGCTACCTGACCTGGCAGTTCTTGACATGATTTTAGGCTGGTACCCTGAGAAAACAAAGCTCACGAGACTCTGTGTCTGTGCCTGCTGCTCCCAGAAATTTTGAACTATGTGACATTTCAGCTAAATTTGAAAGGAATGCAAAGATATTAAATTCCCCCATGCCTCAAGGAAGTTTTCCAAACCCAAATCAAAATGTGGGTGGCCAGGCAACTTGTCAGGCTCTCCCGGAGAGCCAGCCTCAAGAGGAAACGGGGAACTGTGCCCAGTGAGTGCATCTGGCAATAAAGCTGAGCTAAGCAGGGGCTCGTTGCTAATTAATCAGCTGCACCCCAGGCCTGGCCCCGCAGCTTTGCCCTCTCTGTTCTGCTCTCTGAAGCCATCTGCTTCTTGACATCATCCCACCACCACAGCCTCACAGCAGCCCTGGGTCACCTGGGTTGGATCCATCCCTCCTCCCTTCCTTCCCCCATCCCATCCGCTGCTGGGCAGAGCCATGTTTTCCTCCCCAGGAGACCTGGGTGGCTCTGTGATGGTGCCTGCTCAGGGTCACACTTCTGGGGTGCCAGGTGGAGGGCAAGAGGTTTTGCTGGAGAAGGCATATGTTCTGGATGGAGCCACCAAACGCACTCACAAGCAGATCAGATGTGACCCTTGCGAGGTGTTGACACCTCACAGATGAGCGGGTAAGAGGGCGCTGAACCTCACGTTTTGCTTTCGGACTTCTTTAAAACATGCTTTCCTTTGGTTTCCAAGGCAGCCTTCCAGACATGAACCAGAGCCAATGCAAAACATGGTCAGAAGGTGCTCCTGAGCCTGCTGCCACCCCCAACAGTAGGACCTTCCCCAGCTCCTGTTCATTTCATGGCAGCTCTGAAGGCCAGCAGTGACCTCTCAACATAAACTGCTCCTGTAATGATTATTTTAAGCCTTCAGGGTTGGGAACTGGGACCCTGTTGACAGAAACCATTGGGAAATACTGACAGAGAGGACACATGGAGGGATAAAGAGAGAAGACTCCAAAGACTGAGGGAGAGAGAGTGAGTGAGGGAGAACAGGTTAAAAAAAAGAAATAAATGTCAGGTCCTTTCTCACTGAGGAGTATGGGAAATGGCAGTTACTCTACAGATGAAGTGATAAGTATAGTGCAGTTCCTGCATAACAGCTTAATTTTCACTTTGGTCCCTGTGGACACCTCCACAGCTTTCATTCCTGTGGGACAAGGAGAGTGCGAAATGTGATCCAGCCCAC
The DNA here is from genome assembly GCF_000708025.1 of Charadrius vociferus. Classification (NCBI taxonomy): domain Eukaryota; kingdom Metazoa; phylum Chordata; class Aves; order Charadriiformes; family Charadriidae; genus Charadrius; species Charadrius vociferus. The sequence continues at coordinate 1,114,153 of NW_009647236.1, read as the reverse complement.
TGGTTGCAACCGAAAATGGTGCCTGGGCCCTCTCCTCCAAAATGCTTGCAAACTGCTAAGCCACTGCACACCATTTGTCTGGTGTTTGGGTTTCACTGATGTAAGAAGAGAAGAACAAGTGCCCTGAGCCAGAAAAGAAGTCCAAGACAGCCAGCGGCTACCAGTGCCAGGTGCTTAAAACAGGGAAGCCTTTAGCGTTGTTTCCCTGCTGTATGATCCATGAGCCTCCTGAGATACGGCATCTCTGTGCTTTCTATTACTTTATAGGTTTTCTCTCTATAAGGTTTGTCCAACCATTTTTCACACCCACCTGGATCCCCTGGCAAGAAGTTTCACAGTTTATGCCTTCATTTTTTAATGTGACATTAGTTATTGGTATTAATTTTCTCCCTGCCTCTCAACCATAGTTTCCCTTGGTCATCTCTGTTCCAGGCTGGAGAGCTTTCTTCTGTTTCAGCATTTCTTGCACAGATGTCACTCCATACTTTTTCATCATCTTTGTCTCCTTTTCTGTTTTGTCCCCTGTGCCTTTTCTAATTCTGCCATTGTTTTGGGGCAACATTAAGGGATTTTTTTGCCATTTGACACATAAGGTACCTCCATATGGCCATCCTTTTAGATGGATGATGACCGGGAAAGCTCCTTAAATGAGCTGAGTGAAACACAAAGCACTGCAGGGATGCGTTGATCTTGTCCAACAAACTGAACCTGGTCTCTGGCTCTGCTTCAGAGAGGTTGAGAAGGAAAGCAAGAAGATGGGTCCCTAGGACTTGCTGCTAGGAAATAACCCTTCTGGGGTTGATGATTGCCATTGAAAGCAGTGTGAGAGAGAGAGTGGCCAGGAGCTTCATTGCTGTTCTCTTAGATAAAAGATGTACTACACATAAATGGCTTGAGATGCTTGAGAGCTGAGCATCTTGGAATTACTGTAATCATAAATAACTGTAATGGTAGATGCGGGCTGCGAAAGGGCATCGGGGATGAATGAGGTGGTAACAGAAGTCGTTGGAGCTTCATTTGGGAATGAGCACCAAAGGGTCCTAAATACAAGCCTGTTACCGCTCCTTGGTCATTGGCTGGAAAACATATTCCAGCAGAACTGGGAAAGTATTTAGACAAATGGCAAGGCTTTTGGGAGGCTGGAAATCAGCTAATGATGAGGCATCAAAGGGCAAAACCTGAGAGGAGTAAAAACCGATGACCATGATATGATGTTGAGAGGAAAACAGCAGGAGGAGAGAGTCAGATTAGCAAAGCCAAATGTTCTGGGGCTGGCAGGGAAGAAATCATGATTAAAGATGATGGAAAGGCCATAACAGAGGAAGACAAATGCTGTGTCTTTGCGTGACTCTCCAGAATGAAGCTTGATTTCCCACGAGGGCTGCAGAGAAACGGGCTGGCAGCCAGCAGCCTCAACGAAAGCACAGGGAAGGAGAGGATGGATGGCAGAGACATGCTGCTGCTCTGCCTGCTGGGCTGGGGCACGATGAGCCTTTGATAGGGGAAACTGAAGAGGAGGAGAGAGCAGCCTGCGAGGTGGCCAACAGGAGCCCCCAAGGGAGATGCTAGATAGCACAGACCAAACCCTGTGACACTGCGGCCATGCTGGGATGCAGCACGAGCACCCATCGAGGTGGAAAGCAACAAGCGTCGCATCGAGGGCTGTCCTTCCTTGGATGACCCATAGGTGAGGAACAATGGGTGGCAGTCAGGACCCAGCTCCTGTTCTTGGCCAGACCACCAGCTCCCTACCACTCTCCTCAGACCTCTTGCAGCTCAGTGCCTTTGCACCCCTGGCTAGCTTAATATTTGATTGTCCTCCTGGCAGGACCAGGGCTCTTTCCAGCATGGTTACCTGGTTGGGGTCAGGCTCAACTTCATCCCAATTGTGTGTCAAGTGGCCCTCCTCAAGAGGTTTGAACGGTTTGTGGCAGACTGAAGGTAGGATCCGATACAGCCAGCTACAAAGAAGGAAAAGACCTGGATTAGCCTGGGAAAGAGGTTAAACCCTCTGGGTGGCTGCCGTCTGATTGAGCTCCTAAAGGCATGAATAACATTTACATTGGTGGCAACTGGACCAAAAGGTGTATTAAATATCAAACACCAGCTCACAGTCAGAGACTTCCAGAGAGATGGCTTTTTATATAGGCTCTAAATACAAATATATGCTGTTATATGTAAATGCCTATATGTGTGTTTACATATAATTCCGTATGTTCACATTCACACACACATATATGTGCATGTAAAAATTAAGGATACAGATATCTCTGAGGTGGAAAAAAAGCCTATTTAAACACAACTATAAAGCAGCTCAGACAAGACAGGGATGAGCACAGCATCTAACTGAAAGTATAGAGGAGCTTTCAGGAGGCAGGTCACAGTCAGGATCTGGATTTGGATGGATGACTGAAAACGGCATCCTGTGCCTAGCTGGCCATGCCCATAGGACCACCGCGGAGCCCGTGCAGTGAAGACTGGAGTTTTATGTGGGATGACGCTTCCTACTGCTGTAGGAGGTCCCCCATGCCTCCATCACTGCCTGGGACCGTCACTCTCCTTCCTTGCTGCCTGCTGTGTCCATGGCTGCAGCCCCTGCCTCCCCCGCCGCTCCAGCGTCCGCACGCCGTGCACAGGCGCAGCCAAGCCCGAAGCTGGGTTTTTAATCAAGCGGGAGAGCAGAGGTAATCAGGAAAGGCTGAGCTAGGCAGGGCTGCCAGTGCCTTTGATGTGTTAACAGCGGTGGTTGCAGTTTGGGTGGGTGGGAGAAGGGGGGAGGGAGCTCTCCCTTGAGAGCTGGAAAATTTCCATCAAGGACATCTTCGTGCCGCAAACAATGATTCATCCCTTTCCCACGCACACCGCGAGCTGGCACCAGCCCGGAGAGTGGAGCTCTGTGAGGCAGCTCAGATGATGCATTTGCCTTTCATTTGAACGAACAACAGAAGGGACAGAAAAGCCACTGTGGGAGAAGAAAATGAGAAACCCATCTTCTGCAATCTGGTCATAGCTGGAGCACGATGACCGGGATGGAGTTCTGAGATGTTAGCTGCCGGCTGGAACAAGGTGTCTCCAGCACTGCTGGGAATGTGGGGTAGCGAGCAGCGTGCTGGGTGCCTGGCGCTGGTCTGAGCACCTGGCCAGCCCCAAAACAGGTACGGCCTTAGCTAGTGCCTCACCAGCCCTGGCCAGCTTGCAGGAGTGTTCCTTAGGAGGAGGGAAGAGTTCTGCTCAGGTGCTTGGTTTTGACACTGTCCATCGGGTGCTTACCAGTGCGAGTCACAGCGGTGATGTTTTCGCGGTAGCATCAGGGCTGAGACCCCGAGGTTGTTTTGCGCAGCACACAGCCCCCTTGGGACCGGTTGGTGCCCATGAACATCCCCTCCCCTTCCCCCTCTCTCTCAGAAAACCATTTTCTTCCCCATCCCAACATCCTCTTTCTCAGCATTTTGACAACCCACTCACCCCACCTGGCCACCCTCTTCTGTGGTTTTCTGTCCTTGCCCCTCTTCCAGCACACCCTGGAGGTTTTTGGATGTATGCTTCATCGCCTCTGCCCGCCCGGGCTTGCAGAAAGCTCTGGTGGCACAGAGGCAGCCTCTCCATATCTCCCCGTCCCTCATCCCAAGCACCCCACATCACCCGCCCGCTGCCGGGGGTCATGATACCTTCGCTTATTCGTGGGCCGGGGACAGGTGAAGGCAGAACCTGAGAGCTGTTCAGCGTACAGGCCGTACGGGCACACTTGTGGGTTATTCTGAATGGGAGGAGAAGGAAAAACAAGGAGTAAGAGGCAGCGGAACAGGATTTAGCTCTGGACTGCAGTGGGTGCCCGGCAACCCAATGCAGTGGGGTGGACTGTGCTCCTGAGCCTGTGCATCAGCCCCGGTACTCCTATCTTCTTGCTCCTGTGAGGCTGAATGCCCTGTGGGTACCAGCCAGACCCCAAAACCCATTCCCACATGCAAGAGGCTACAGAGGTGCCCTGCGGAGTCAGCAGAGCCATTGAGGCAACACAGCTGCTGCTGGAGCAAGCTGTATGGGGCAGTGCTCGGTTGGGCTGGCAACAGGAGCATCAGGGAAAGGTGGATTATTCCCAACACTTACAGACTGCAAAGCAGACCGTTTTTATGCACAATTTTTTTTTGAGACCGAGTGTTCAGAGGTGTTGCCCCAGAGCACCGTGTCTGTCTGGCTTTCCAGAGGGCTGATAAAGACTCACAGCAGCTCCACCTTTGCTTCTTCCCTCCTACGCACTAAATGTCCCCTTCTCCTCCTGCCCTCTGCCCAGGGGAGGGATGCCCCGAGCAGGTGTTTTGGTGGTGTGCTGCTTCCTCCTGCCAGTGCTGTTTGCTGCTCAAGAGCTGGGGTGACCTGTGTGGGAGCCTTCGCTTCTCCGCAGGGCTTCTGTGTGGTGACACTCCTTCTTCGGAGTACAAAGGGAGCACTTTCCTCTTTGCAGAGCTGCGGGTATGACTAGCAAAGGTTTAGCAGCCCTTGTGAGTTCATAACTGAAGGACAGATTCCTCCTTTTCAGAGAACAGAAACCAGACATTTTGATCTAAGTAGGCCAGCATCTATTTGTTTGAGATCAGCAAGAAGCAAAGGCATCCAAGAACTGCAGGAAATACAGAGTCATACACCATTTGCTATCCCATCTCCCTCCTGCAAGGTCTAGTTTAGCATCCTGTTGCCCTGCTGCGCCTCAGCAGATCAGCCAACCATACCGTATCAAACCCTGCCCTGACAGGTGGGCAAAAGGAAGAGGTAAAGCTTTCGTAGCGCACGTAGCTTCCAGCCCTCCAACTCCATCTTGTCAGTATGGGTAGGCAGTGAAGCAGGGGGATCAATAGCTCTTGTCATTTTTATCTTAGCCAGCACTACTGCAGATGCCAGTCTTATAAATACTGCAGAGGAGAAAGGATCCACCCCTGGGACTGGAGATTTTTTTGCCTAACTCGTTTTCAGATTTTTCTATTGACTCTTTTGACACCGAGTCCAAACTCTGTCCAGACAAGGGTACCTCCACCATGAGCTGGAGGGGTCTCCTTGCTTGGAAAGTGGTGCTGCTCTGGGAAAACACGAGGAGCACGTCCACCACAGCCCACTGCCTGTTCAGACTAGCAGTCATGGCTGTTGATCTCCCAGTTTTAAGGTGCCTCTTCATGACATCTTTTCTCCACCCATCTGCCATAGCCAGTCTCAGAAACAAGACACTGCACCAGCTGAGCCATAAGTCTGGTCCAGCACAGGATTTTTTCTTTCTTGTGGGCACACCATAGGCTGCAGTGCAGACCTATGGGACACATATATGCATTTAACATGTCCTAGTGGTGTGTGTTACTATCCACACTGGCACACAATGTGTGAAACACCAGAACCGGGGATATTCAGCAAATTCAGGAAAAGCAAAGGGTGAAGTTCCCTGTTTGACCTTAATTCTGCTGGCCTCTTTCCACAGAGGATGCAAAGGAGCTGACTTGCACCAAGGGATGCCAGTGACTGAGCGTAAAATGCTGCCATCCAAGCCCAAGGGATAAACAGGGCATCCAAGGGAGGGCACAGTCAGCCTCAGAATGTGCGCTGGTGTAAAGGAGACCAGCGTAAAGGAGACAAGAGAGCTTTAATTCATCAGGGTTTCGTTCTTGCCTCTGCAGGCCGAGTAGCTAGCATCACAGGGGGCATTATTCCTTTCTTTAAAACAGAAAGACCCAACATAATTTATTTTAATCTAACATGTTCAGATGTTACTTCCTTTTAAGAACAAATCTCTTGGTTTATGACTACATGCGTTCATGTGCCCTCCCTACAAAGAAGCCGCTCTCCTGCCAAAGGCTTATAAGCTAGCTTCATAGAACCAGAAATGCCAAAAGCCGTGTCTTCTGCATTAGTGTGTCTCTTTGCCAAACTTCAAACTTCTGCTCCAGTTTATTCTAGAGCCCATGGCTTCCTTCTCAGTGTGGCCGAGCCACTTTTTCTGCAAACTCCTTTTGGAAAAATAGCATGCTGTTGAGCAGAGGTAATTCAGGCAAGTCTTAACCCCCTAGGTGAAACTTGGAAGCTCACGAGTAACTTAAAAATAGAAAGCATGAATGGAAATCTTTAATTCTGATTTTCACCAGCATCTTGTTATTCCAGTCCTGTATAAAGGGGGCTCCCAGAGACTTTTGTGGTGGCAGAGTGAAAAGAAACATGTTAAGATGAAAGAAGCCCAGGGAACAGATATTCACACTATTCCATGTCATTTTAATAAAGCACTTAAACTCAGTACCTGTCCCTCCGGTAAAGCTCCTGGACAGCGTGGATCCTCAGAAACATGTTCATTTCCAAATCCTGACATGTACTGTAAAATAAACCATACGTCTCATCAACATTCTGAAAACACAAGCAAAACCTCTCTGAACAAGCCATCCGTCACTTCCCCATGCTTTTTTCCAGGCTCTTCATATGCATTAAGACTTTCCTAAGTGATCTGCTTGCATATTGCCATGGACCTTGTTGGTTTGCTTCATTGGCTAACCTCATGGTGGACCAGGAAGCGCAAACAAGATTTGCTCTTCTGCTAAACCTGCATGTACATTTTGACCACATTCTGCACCATGAAGGCACTTGAGAAATATGCCAAATATCACATATGCAGTCAGACTCAAGAACAAAGGGGTGATGTATAAGCAGAAAAACTATGCATCAGCATTATGGAGGTGTGCTAGCACCATTCAAGTTAAACCTGACTTCGCTTGAATAGCGGATGTTCCAACATCTGCAGACTGCTTTGTAAATTCATGCACTGAGTCATGACCCTCAGATGCTCAAGGATTGAAACTGGGAGTCATTTGGTTGTCAAGCTCTTGCAATGCATCCCCATGACCATCAAGAAAAAGGTCAGGATGTAGCTGGGATGAGGGAGGAAAGGAAACCCCCCAGGAACTTAACACTGTGTCACTGATCTGCCCTAAATGAGTACCGCCCAGTTGGGTGTGAACTGTCCGCCATGGTAGTAAGCAAGAATTAAATCATTACCAGGTGATAATCTGGTTTTCTAGGGTGATATATACCTGAGAGACCCATGGACTGAACAGACCTGCACGCCCTCCCATTCCTGCCTTGCCTATGGCCGCTGTGGCCTGAGCATGGCTAAAAGCCACAGGATGCCGGAGGATGCGGCTCCCAGCTTTGTGGCACTGAGAAAAGCCCCACAGTAAACCTGAGACACCCAAGGGAAGCAGGTATAACAGAGACCTTAGCTTTGCACTGACAGAAATGTAAATACAGTCCCTTCAGATGCTATAGAAAGGCATGAAGCAACTCTGTTGAACTCTGCGTGAACGCGGAGGTGTTTTGGCAGCAATCAATGGTTCAGCCCCGTGGCCCGGGGACAGAGTTAAATATTAATGCTCCTCTCTGACAACTGCAAGAGTAGCTAGGCCACTTGTCTGCCTTCCCACAGTGGCGCTAGGATGACAAAGCCCAAGAGTCCCGACGCTTGGCTGACACATGGGCGCTTGCTGCGACGGGGTGGCTGCAGCGCTGCGATGCTGCTGCGCCCCAGCAGTCGCCTTGGAGCTCCAGCATCCAGAAACCCCAGCAAGCGCCAGGCACCCTCCTTTGGTGTGGTATGACACCCCAGGGAGGCAGAGGTCTGACACAAAGGTGGAGTGACAAATCCCCTATACCTGCTTTATTATATTATTACGTTGCCTGGTTTATTTCCCCCAGGGTTTCTCAGCCTTGTGCAGTTTGCGGCCCCTCCCTAGAAATTTCCCAGCGTAGCAGACACTCAGAGGGCAAACCTGAAACCTCCTGACAAACCGTGTGTTTTCCTCTGGCACCCTTCAGTGACCTGTAAGAGAAGTCCATTCCCAGGGACAGCCAGGCTGGCTGGAAGCCCCGCTTAAGCCTGAACCTGAAAACAAATCGGTTTCCATCGGTTCAAGGAGGCTGTTTGTCTCCTTGATACAAACGAACATGCATCGCTAGGACTCTGCTCTCCACTGGGCTCTGCAAGAAGCATATTGATATGCAAAGCAGCAGGTCACCTAAGCAGCCTTGGCAAATGTATTGTACTGGAGCATTTCTTTTTTTTTTTTTTTTTTCCCCTACTCTCTTTTAAAAGGAAATGCAGCAATATCTGATGGACTGCAGCAGTTCCAGAATTAACCGAGACCTCTGCACTGCATCCTCCTCTACCTGCAAAGTAGAGGTGGCTGGAGCGTTTGCCTGCGAGGCAGCCTTGATGAACAGGGGAGGAAAGGTGGAAGAGGAGGAGGAGGAGGGGGGCATGCTTATTTTCTGGAGGCATAGCCAGTGGGGCCCAGCGTGCTCTGCCATTAGCACAGCTAGGAGAGGGTTAATGCAATGTGCAGGCTGCTTTTCGGAGGATCACCTGTAACAGGCTGGACTGAGGTGATGGAGAGCTGGGAGGGAATGGTTTGGGGTTGTTCGGTGGGTTTGTGTGTCTGGTAACCAGCGTGTGCTCCCTGGCAGCCCCCTGCCATGGTGCTGGGGCGAGAGGGAAGGAGGCACAGAGGTTTTGCTATGAGAAATCCATCCCCGGTCCTTCAGGCTAAAAAGCGGGTGACCTGCCCAGCTGGCCTGCCCAACCACATCCCCAAAAGCCCCTCTGCTTCTGCTTGCTGGGACGTGGGGAGGGGGGGAAGGAAAGAAAAGAAACCCAGCAGCAACCGTCTCGTACCGGCAGCTGCTCCGTGCCCATGTTGGTGCTGTGCAGCACCTGGCCAGCCCCAGGCAGACAGATGGGTCCTGAGTGCAGCAACGCAGGCAGCTTCCCACCAGGCTGGCCTGGCCGGAGAGATGCTACCTTCCTCGGCTGCGCATCGCCAGGTGATGAAGAGCTGCTGGTCATGGCCCAGCCGGGCTGGAGGCTGGGTGGTAGGGGCAGGGGAGCTGAGGTGGGGAAGAGGTGGGGTTTGGGAGAGGGTGGCATTGCCCCACTGCCCCAGGGGCAGGGGCAGAAGCTGCTGCATCATTGTTTGTCCAAATCAATTCTTCCTTGCCAAGGGAAAAAAAAAAAATTAATCCTCAGGTAACTGCATTGAGGGCTGAAAAAAAGACATTGGCAGGACTGCAGCCATGGGAGGGGAGACATCGTCCTGTTGGTGATTTATCACCCCGAGTGTGGCTCCAAGGCTTTGCCTGGGTGTTTCAGTGTAGCTTTTCTCATTCACTCATTTTATTTTGTCTTTCCCTGTGGCAGACCTCAGAGAGGCTTCTCCTCTCCTCTCCATGCCCTTCAGGGTCAGTGTCAAACACTACTTGGGCTGGCAAAAACAGCTGTGCAGCTCCCCGCATGCCACCAGGACTCAAGCACCATGTGGGGACGCTGCCAATGCAGGTCGGTTGGGAGCGACAGCGCAAGGGCCAAGCACACCATGGCCCTTCTCCCTAACGACCTTCTGAGCCCACATCCGACCTCTCAGTTTGCGTTGTGCAGGGTGGCCCCAAGGCAAGAGAAATGACCCCTCTCTGCCCACCTGACACCAGTACCAGCGCATCCTTCCTGGGTGAAAAAATTCTGGAGACATGGAAACTAACCTTTCTTCTTCATGGCATGACGACTGGTTTTTAGCCCAAAGCGACCTCCCTCTAGGTCCCTGCCTGGCCTCCATGGTTCCTAGCAGTGCTGTGAGTAACTCCAGGTCGGGTAGGTTGATGGGAACTATTTTGGTAATTGGGCTGGTGGTTTGATAAAACAAAAAGTTCCCTGTGGCCCTGTTTTCACTTCTGCTTTTAATTACTGTTGTTATTTTGTTCAAGATCCTGTATCTTTTTATGCAAACAGGATCTTAGGAATTCATCTGACTCCACTTGTTTTTTTGTTTTGTCGTTTTTCAATAAAATGGGAGAGATAAAAGCCCAGCACAGCATAAAAAATTCAGCAAAGCTCATTGATTGGAATAACCGGGATGCAAAGCAGAGTGCTCACAATGGGTGTCATGCTCTGACCTATAAACCATAACCTTTTGTTCACCGGATTAGACAGCAGGCATAGGAAAAAGACATTTGAAGTCTGAACACATAGATTGCAAAATAATTAAGGCCCTTCTTCAAACGCTGCATAATACATTTCGCTATCAGCTCCTGCTGCAGGACACAGGAAAACAACATTCATCTCCAGACAAAAGGCATGGCACTTTGTGTCAGCTCAGTTCAGTCAACACCACGGTGTCTAACACAAACCCAAAGAAACAGGGACAAGAGCATTTGGGGCAATGAGCACAGCAGGTCTTTCACCCTCTGCGCAGGGATCCACAGGCCCCTTGCAGGGTAAAACCAAAGCACCCGCACCGGAGATCTGCCCTGGTGCTGCCATGGTGCCACAGGGCCAACATCCCTGGCAGGAGCTCCCACCTCCCCGATGTCTCACCAACCCTCTGCTCCAAAAGCGCCAGGGATGGTCCAGGGCTAGACCCTTCCTGAAAGGAGCTGCCCAGCTCCAAGGTGGGTCAGGGCACTCGGTGGAGCAGGGAAGAGAGGGGCAGATGCTGGGAGAGCAGAGAGGAAGGGTGAAGCGATGCTTCTGGAGGAAAGATGCAAAGAGAAGATTGTCTGGGGAGAGGCAATAATGGGGTGTATGGGTGTATATGATGTCTCAGAGGGGAGGTGCTGGCAGAACAACCTGTTCCCATGGCCAGCTCAATGCTCAACCTGTGTCCAAAGTTACATTGGCCAACAAGGAGTTATGGTCTGCTAGGAACAACTCAGAGACGGGGACATGGAAGATGCTGTCATGACCCTGACAGACACCTGTTGGCCACTCATTCAGAGTGGTACGGGGACAAGGCTGCCCCACTGCTGAAAGAAGGCAGTGAGACCTGGGGGGTGTCAGGGACAGGCAAGGGATGAGAGGCACGGTGAAATTTTGCTGTATGAGGAGACAGGACTCGAGAGAGGCTGGCCCCCAAGCAAGGACAGCGAGGTGCCCATGAGATTCAGGGTTGTGAGCCTCGCGTTCCCAGGCATGAGCCACCCACCACATCCCATCCTTCTCCCCAGACTCCCCCACACGCTGGCAAATGGCGGTGGGGAAATCCCCTGCCACTGCCCCCCTGGGGCTCGCAGAGGAGGCCATGGCCGGAGCCCGGGTGTGCCAGTGTGCCCTGCGCAGGGGACTGAGAAACTGCCTCAGGACAGGGCCACTGCTCCCCCGGGCTGCCAGGGAAGATGGCAGCCAGGGTTGCAACATCTGGGCAGATGTTGCCAGCCAGATTTCATAGGCTGAGGTGGAAACGCCCCCCCTGGCAGCCGGTGCAGGAGGAGGGGTGCATATGGAGGGTGGGGGAAGGACAAATTCCCTAATGAAGAGGTCCTGTGCTGGCACAGCCTAACCAAGAATGATTTCCAGAGGAGGAGAAGAGAGAAAGAAAAGCCTATTTATAGATGAAACACAGCAAAATCCTTTATCCCAAGAGAGCTTTAAAACACACCCTGAAACACAAAAGAGGGCCACACTGAAGTGAAACAGATGCCAAAAAAATTGGTGTCAGCGGAGAAGGGGTGTCCACAGCCAGCACTGGTGGGCTGCGGGCACCCAGCCGCTTACCTGCAAGCCTGTCATCCTCCTCCTGGTCCTCCTCCTCTTGGAGCAGACACAAACCCCAAGCAGGTATGTGGCCGAAGGAGCCTGCCAAGCAAAGCCTGCTAGCTGGTCGACCGAGCCAGGCCGATGGCAGGGTGACAGTGCTGGAAGTGAGAAAGTCCAAGGGAGTTTTCAACCTGTTTGCTCAACCCGGTGTGTGTTTAACCAAATGCCAGCCCTTCTCTGCAGAACCAACCCCAGGATCGATTTGAAGATAATAAATGGGAGGGTGAGGGGGACTGGGTTCCCTCACTGCTTCTTTTCCTCCTTAGAGGTTAAGAAAGGGGTCGTAGTTCCCATGCATGGGAGGGTGGGGGGAAAAACAAGGTGTTTAAGAACAAAGAAAAGTCATTTTTGCAACTGTTTTATAAGCTGCTTTCATAAATTATGCCTCTAGCAATTTTCATAAACAACCCTTTAAATGTGTAACAAATAATTGTTCATTATGCTTCTGAGCGGTGTTACACTGGGGAGAAAGGATCACATCTCCGTGCTAGTAAAGGTAGTGATACTTGTGAAACACCATGTGGCAACGTTACACAGCAGTTTGGGGCCAAAAGTAGAGGAGGATTTTGTATTCCTGTGATTAGAGCAGGTGAGGGGAACTTACAAATTCTGAAATATTAATATTTTTCAAGAAAGCTGTTGCTGAGGCAGGAGCAGCAGCAAGCATTTAGCTACAGAATACTAATGAAAGTAGCTCTGCATTTCCAGAAGTTGCAGAAAAAAAATCAATTGATTTAATTTGATTTTTTTTACTTTGAATTTTCCCTTCTCCTTAAAAGAAAAAGAAAAAAAAAGGCAGTATTTTTTTTTTTCCTTTCTGTGATCTGCTCTACTGCCAGCAGGAAATCTCTAGGAGGCACAACTGAAATTCGAATGTGACCCTGGAGTTAATGTCTCCCCCTGTCCTACAGCATCCTGGAAACCCTCCTTCTCCAAAACAGTTACCTCTTCATGTGATCTCCACAGCAGCCAGCAAGAGCTTGGGCTGCACAAGGGACAGGTCTTAATCGTTTTGTCTTCTCTAAAAACTGGCACTTCCTTACATCTCCCTGAGTAGTATGTCAGAGCCACCAGGAGCTGCCACTTTTTAAGGTCTGGCAAATGGGGCTGGCTGCTAGAAAGGAGATGATGTGGTATATGGAGACACAATGGTTATTGATGGGGGAGAGGGAGAGCTAGTTTTCCTTGGTTTTCCCCTCTGGTCTTAGGATCACAGGATCATAAGATAATTCAGGTGGGAAAGGACTTCAGAAGGTCACTAGTCCAACCTTCAGCTCAAAGCAAGGTCAACTCTGAGATCACACCAGGCTGCTCATTGCTTTATCCAATCTTGTCTTGAAGACGTCTAAGGATGGAGACTGCACAGCCTCACTGAACAGCTCATTCCACTGCTTGATTGCTCTCATGGTCAAAAAGCTTTTCTTTATATGCAGCTTGAATTTCCCTTGTTTTGACTGATGGCAGTTGTGTCTCATCCTTCCACCATGCACTGCTGTGAAGAGCCAGGCTCCATCTTCTTGGTAACCTCTCCATAGGTATTGGAAGCTGCTGTCTGGTTCCCCCAAAAGTCATCCTCCAGGCTGAACAAGCCCAGTCCCTTGCAGGATGTGGGGGGCCATCCCCCAACCATCTTGGTTGGCCACTGCTGAACTTGCTGCAGTTGATTGGTCTTTCCTGTATTGGGAGCCCCAAAACTGGACACAGGATCTCCACTTCCCCTACAACACCTGTCTCCCTAGAGCAGGAGCACCCCAGCCCTGAAAGGCCACATCACCTGCCCTGCTTCTTCTTTGTTTCTTCATTTGCTTGTCTACATGGCTAAGATGTTTTGAGTCCGTTCCATCATCATTTTTGCATACTGTTTTGCACATGACAAACACTGAGCAAACAGCAACAAAGCAAGCACAGATATAGCCCTGGAGACATGGAGTGTTTGGGGAATTTCTTGGAAATGGTAACAAGGCTTGTTTATTGGTGGCACTGGCTGGAGCTGATGCCTCACAACCAACAAGCAAGAGTGTTGTGGAGAGATGACTTAAGAAAGCAAGTGCCCCATCCTTTCCTAAACTCTATGGGGACTTTCGGCCTGCTTGAGAGCCACCTCGACCCACTGCCTGCAATGGCTCCAGCTTAGGGACAGTGCAGGGGCTGAGCCAAGCTCCTCTGGTTTCATGAAGCTAATAGTTTTATTGCACAGTCACCAGGAACAGACTCAGCTAACCTGGCTGTACAATACTAGGTATCAGTGCCTCACTGATCTTTGCTCTAAACCAGATCAAAATTTAGCCCCATTACAATGTAGGTGGGCTGAGGATGAGTAAAACTGGGAACTTCCATCATTTTATTACAGCAATACCTGAAAGTCTTCAGCTGTAGACCTGGACTCCCTTGCGTAAGCCTCTAGAAGAATATAGACTGACTAATCTCCAAGTTATAAGTCATCTTTAGGTCTCCGTTACTGCTTGCTGTCTTACCATTTGCCCAGGAAGGCTTTCTCCATAACCTGGCCTCTGCCAGCTTTCCCTCAAAAAAGTTGCGCCAGCAGTGAGGAATTCTCCAGCTCAAGGCAGAGACTGCGAATATGTTAGTTCACTCTGAGCAGTGATTCATCATTGCCAAAGAAATAAAGTACCCAGCACCTGCCACCTACTCTTGAGACTCCTTTCCTACCAGACAATATTTAAGAGTGAAGAGTTCATCTCACTTGTTTTCTGACAGTGAAGAATTATATGTTTGACTACATTTTTGGAAACTGAAGTTGCAATGTTTCGGGAGTTTCCCAGATCCCCTTCCCCTGAGCAATGCAGCAGGAGAGGTAACGTCAGACTTTAGCTTACATTCCCCTTTGAGAACCTACATTTCACCTTGCTCACACCTTTTTACAGGCCCTGCTCTCTTTTCTTGTGGGAGAGGTGAAAATAAAGGTGTTGCTTTTTCATTATGGGTAGACCTACTCCCTGCTTGCTCTTTTCCTTCTTTAAAGGGAAGACGAGGTACGATCTCTTTACTCACTTTACGGCCATGTAAATATTTTAAAGTTTATTAGGCTGTCTAACCTTGCTTTTCCATTCCATAGAGGGAAAAACAGTATTTAATGATAGACTGTTGAACTGACACTGTTGGCTTTTTTGATTTATTGACCTCCAAAGTGCAGAAAAGAAGATTTCTTAACACTTGGTGGTGTTCCTGACCTAGCCCATCCCATTTAAGAGTGAAATCATAAATCCATGATGACTACTCCCAATCATCTTCATGTCCTTGATGTGTCTGGAAATGGTTTCCAGGATTAGTTGCCCTGAAATGATGGGAGATCCCTTGGAGGGATGGAGCACTCCTTCTCAAGCATGGAGGTGAGACTGACTGGCCTGATAGTTCTGTGGATTTTCCTTTTTGCCCCTAAATGTGAACATTAAGTTCTCCAGATCCTCCTTTTTGCCCTTAAATGTGAATATTAAGTGGTGATCAAACACTGGAATAGATTTGCCTGGAGAGGCTCTGTATTCTCCATCTGTGAAGATATTTGAAACAGAACTGGACATGGTCCTGGACAACCTGCTCCAGCTGACCCTGCTTGGAGAGGGGAGTTGTACTAGATGATCTCCAGAGGTCACTTCCAGCCTCAGTGATTCTGTGATTTAGCTTAAACAACCCCTTTAGTTAGTTGCAGCAGCTCTTAAGTATAGATCTTATAAAACATTAAGTATAGATGTACTTCATTAATATTTTAACAACTGTCTGTTATCACATAAATATGATTCAGAAACACAATGAATTGCTATCACATAAACATGATTCATAAACACAATGAATTAAGCGTGGAAGAACGAGCATTAAAAGCATTCAGTGTCTTCTCAGCTATCTTTCTGCGTTTATGACATCTGTCCAGTGCATGGCTGCACGTGGCCTTTACCCCAAAGAGATTTCAGCTGAAATACATGACAAGACCCAGGAGAGATACATCAATGGAAAAGTATTGGCTATCACATGGTGTATATATGCACCTCTGTGGTACCAGCACCTTACTAGACATGCACTGTTCTCACAGGCATCATGACGGAGATGTGCAAAGAGCTCATCTAAGGGAGAGAGTCAGAGTGAGAGAAAGTGCCAAGGGGTTTGCTTGAAAATTTAACAGCTTGAAAATGGCATCTGGTGTTCAACACCTCAGTGGTGAATGAAAGATGAGGAGAATTGGAAAAAACTTTTAAAATAGAAGATGAGGCAGCTTGTACTTGATCCAATAGGCAAAGGGGGCTCAAAAAACCACAACTTCGTCACATGTGCATTAAAAGGCCTTTCGTTTTCTGCCAAATCATTTAAAAGCTCAGGCAGTGGGAGAATGACCTGGGAGAAAAGGGAAGGAGAGACAAGGCACCGTAGTCCCTTTGCTTCCCTGTGCTCTCCATGAGCATTTTCCTATGCAACGTGTACTTCATGCCAAGAGACAGAGACAAGGCTGTATATTCTTCCCTGTCCCTTTACCTTAATCCTTGTTTGTTAAGATATATGCTTTCCGGAGCAGGGCCTTCATAAATTTCTACTCAGCGCTTAGCACAGTGCTTCCCAGCATGGACGGTAGTCTGCTGTGATGAGTACAATTACTGGACCACGGCTCACCATCACTTCTTGTAGCGAGTGGTTGTCCAGTCCCAAAAGTGAAGCTCATCTGTCCGGTGTGTGTTGACCGAATGTGTTCACAAGGCTCGGAAAAGGGGACCAGCATGAACAGAAGGAACCAGCCACACATTGGCGCAGCAGCACAGAGCAGCACGGATGGGTTTTGTCATCGGTGAAGGCAACAAGCCCTGCCAGAAAGCTGGGGTGACATTTTCAACTGGATGTCACAGAATAGTCAGAACCACAACAGATGTCACCCGGGAATGAATGATTTGAAATGTCTGGGAATTTTGCTCGGGTAAACTGCCAGGTTCGGCATGCGTGCACCACATATGTGAGAGGCAACTGAGAGAGACAGATCCTTTCTGATGTGGCCATGGACCTGCTGCTGCAGTGGTCCACTGCTTTCCACTGGTCTTGTTTCTACAAGGACCAATCTCTTCTCCTGCCTGTCTTTGTCCAGCAAAAATGCATTCATTGATGTACATAGTTATTAATATGTCTCCACGACCTCAGCTTCCCCAATATGCATTTCTTCTCTGCTTGTTAACCCTTTACACACTGCCAAGTGGGACAGGAGCTCTCCAGAGCAGCTGTCTTCTTCTTCTACTGGTGTACTACTTAGTACCACTGGATTTAATCTCTTTTTTGAACATTTCATCATAATATAAGAAAATGAAGCAGTAATATTTATACTTTTTTATCACTGCCAACAGCTTTGCGGCAAAAAAGGCTCTTTTTAATAACATGTACTTTTTTGTCAAGTGGCTCTTATGAAATACGTCCTTGTCATTTTTCTGGGACCATTCAGCAGCAGATGCCAGACAGGTTAATTATTATCATTTATTTGTGCAGGAAAGGTCATAAAAGTTGTCTCCAGTGGAAAGCACATACTCCTTGTTGCCAAAAAGCAGATGCTGCATGAATAGAGGCTGGAGAAGCCACCTGCTCACCTTGTGGTGATGCTTCTGCCTTCAGTCAGGACAAAATTTAGTCACCTTGCCCTGTTCTGTCTTTCCTCGCTGTGGTGCAGCGACTAAGGAGGGTGTTAATTTTGGGCAGTTACTGAATTTTGTGATCTGACCTTTTATTCATCAGGGATGACAGCCCATCACACCCACGTAAGTCACAGCAGAACAAGCCTCAGGAAGACAGGATGGTCGGAGACAGCAAGATAAAACCTCTGAATGTAGTCCTAGTCGTCAAAGCGACTGGGCCTCCTTGTCCTTTAATAAATCTTTAACCCAAAGCCAGCAGTGCTTTTCCACTTTGTAAACGTTAACTTTCAGGTCAAAGGGAACGTAGATGTGCACGGGTTAAGCACATGCTATTTCACGTCATGTTCCTTCTCCAAGTCAAAAGAAACAACTGAACTTCGAGTTGGATTGCCCATGCAGCCCAGACTTTCATTTGGTTGATCGAGTCAAGAAAGAGTGTGTGTTTTTATTTATGAGCTTGTCTCGTACTCGACATCTTTTTGAAGGAAGTCCATGGTGGTATGCTGAGAAGGAACTACCCTGTGCAATTTCAGTAGGTACGGAACCAGAGTTTCTGTGCACTGATAAGCCCAAACTTATCAGTTGACAAGCTGTGCCTCAGTGATATAACGGCAAACCAGGAAGAAGAAAACACATTTTTGTATTTAACAGGATTTGCAGCAGGGGTTGGCTAAGCAGTGGAACTGCCCAAGCTAGATTTCACAGTCTCTTTGCTGCCACAGATAGCTCTGATCATCTAAACCAACTTCCATACAAACATAATGGGGTGCTTTTCCTCAAAGCTGTGTTAAAGCACATCTTTCAGAAAACTACTAATTTTACCCTGGCAAACCCCAAACAATGACAAATCTGCTTTTTTCCATTAACTGCTTCAGGCATCATCACTCTCGCTGTTAGAGAACCACTTCTAATTTCAAGATCCTTTTAGACTTGGGTTCCGAGAATCACAATTTATTGCAGCTTTGCTTGCACAACTGGAAAGTCCTTATGCTGCTCATACACCCATAGTTAGCGGTGAAGACTCTTCTTAACTTCTTCATTGGGTTCTCATGTACCATAAAGAAACATATTATCCCCATTTGCTGATCAGATGTTAGAATAAATCCACAGTAGCAGCAGTGGATAATACTAGGAATAATAGTCCAGGTTTTGTTCTCCTTCCCCTCTTCCACCTGATGCCTACCTGGTGTTTTTTCCAAAAGCAGTGTCTTATCTGGGGACCTAACGCACAGTGCTGCAGCAAAGCACACCCTAAGGAAAGCTTTACCTCTGAGCACTTTCTGGTAACTTGCCAGCCAGTGACAGGTTCATCAATAATGATAATGGCTTTTTGTCAAAGAAAACCGGTGCACTAAGCCACAGACATGCTCAACCCTATAAAGGAATCAAAGTAACCGGCGTCCTTGTAAGGAAAGTGAGACAGAAACATGACTTCTAATGGGAAGAGCTGACTGACAAAAGAAAGAGAAGGATTAAGCTCCCTTTGCTGAAAAGCAGAAGCAGGCTTTCCATCAGTAAAGTCTGTCACCTCCTTATCAACTCAGAAATGGGGATTCAAGTGCCGACTTCAGTATACCTCAATGAAAAAAATCTATTGACTGCAGGCTACAGCACAACAGTTTGTATCTCATTTGTGATAAATGGAGCATATTGCAGCTGCCTCTGCAAATATTCTTATCAAGAATGAAATTTGTATTAAGGTTGCATCCAAAACCCCATTACTGGATAGGTTTCACGTGCTTAAAGCCAGTGGCACCTTTGCTAAAGATTGCTGCAAGGAGCAGGCAATCCTGTTGCTACGAGAACAAAAACATATACTCAAGAATTTAAGGTTACTGTACACATGGGTTTCCTACTTTTTTGCACGGAAATCAGGAGGGGCAGATTTGGGGGATTTTCCCTATTTAGGACATATTGATGCTTCTGACTATCCCCTCAGTTATCAAACTGGTCATAAATCAACCAGAAAGCTCTGCTGAGCCCTTTGGGAAGAGGGGAGGCTCATTGTTTATTTGCTATATATTTCACCTGTGTGCACATGGGATGTCTCAAATGTACCTGCATGAGCCATCTTTCCTGACACCTTTGGAAGACAGCATCTGGGTATGTATTTCTGCCTGGGAAATAACACAGAGAGATTGAGTAGCCCTGGTTTAAAGGAACTGGGTAAAACTGCTTTGATGTGAAATGTGCATGCCTGTGACAGATGCCAGAGAGACAGACAGAAGGAGAAGGAGAGATGTAGGAAAACAGAAAGACAGAGACATGCAGAGAGAGGTGAACGGAGGGACAGAGAGAGAAATCAGATAGTACAGCAAGACAGACAAAGCATGGCAGAGAGAAACGGAGAGAAAAACAGGAAGAAAGGGGGAACCGGAGGGTAGAGTGGAGGGAGCACACAGAGAGTGGTCTTTGTGATCCCCAGTGACATGAAGGGGTCAGACAGGTGGGATGTGGGGAGAGAAGGGAGGATAGAAATTGGGAGAAAGAGATCTGGAGGGATGGGGTAGTGGGGGGAAGTGTGGACAGAGGTTAGACAGACAGAAGGTAAGACAGACAGAAGGGTCGTAGAGGGCATGAGAAAGTGGGAGGGAGCAGAGAAAGGAAAGGTGAAACACACAGAGGGAGGAGTGAAGTGTGGCACAGAGAAAGTGTCTGGTGCCACAGACCCAAAACTGGAGATGAACCTTTTTTGGGCAGCAGAAACAGGTGAGGTGCAAACAGCAATGCAGCTGACTCCAGCTGCTCATGTAGTCCTGGTTCTGACAAGAAGACAGCACTACCTTTAAAAAGAAGTGTAACGTCATCAACATACACAACTCCATTACACATCACCTTGTCCTAAAAGGAAAAAATTATACCTAATTGTGGTTACCTGCTGAGATCTAAACGAATAAGGTACTTAATCTGTACTGGAGACCTATTTGTATTAGAATAGCTAAGATGTTGAATTCATGACACTACATTAACACAGGTGTAAGCCAACCACTACACTCAAACTTGTGATCCAAAAAACAAAAGGGGTTTGGCTGGACAATGAATATTTGGGAGAAAGATCAACACAGCTTTTCTTTAGTGACAATTTAACACTGACGTTCAGACATTTTAAGATAGAAGTAAAGCAGAAGCACAGAAGGGATGGGGCAGTGAGTAAGGGTAAAGTCAATGAAAAGAAGAACTGGGATGGTCATTCTCCATTGCCTGCTGGATCCTGAACATTTGATATATACCACAGCAGATGTGAGATATTCTTGCTCTATACACAACAACAGTATGGGTACAACCAAGGTACAGTGCTAAACTGGTGGCACTTGCATATGGGGCCACTGCCTCTGATTAAAACACAGATGCACCTAATCCCACACTAGTCAGCAGGCTCATGGTGCCTGCAACAGCTTCTGCCAGTTCCCATGGATTGTCTTATTTATAATTACCAGTCCATTCTGCCTCTGTATTACATTTAGGAAAACAGAAGCTACCACTCCAAACAAAAATGGCATGGACCTATTTAAAGAGAGCTATAGCGTGTGCCAGTCATGTAAATGTGAAAACTACAAAACATGGATAGTACAATTATCCAAACCCCAAGTATGGAAAAAACATGAAATTTTAGGATTATATTTAAACATGACTTGAATATGCTAATATCCTTAAGTCAGCCCTGATGAAATACTAGAAGAAAAGTAGGTAAAAATACATACAAAAGCCCACACAGGTGTTTTACACAGCAATCTATTCTAATCTGCAACCACAAATGCTAAAGCATCGAAACCCTGGTCAGATAGGTCTGCAATCATTTTTCAGGACTACTGACAGAGAACAGCACAGAAATTTAGCCTTTACCCTTTAGAATTATAACCAAATGACAGCTACCTAAAGGATTTCAGTGCATTAAAACTAACAAGGTTAAATGATTTGTTTTTGAAGGACAGAGTTAAGGTTGGTGATATCACAATAAATATCGTGACCACACAAACAGCTTGGAACAACTCTGGTATTCATCTTCAAGTTAAACATCCAGACTAAAATTAAAAAAGGTAAACTCTTTAATTCCCAATGTACTGAAAGCACTACAATTTGATAAACAGATGCATCAGAACCATGCCTCCAGGGAAGAATCCTTCACTTTGCAGACAGGACAGTGAGACTGACCACGAAGTCACTTGTCAGACCACAGAGCAGGTCATTTCAAGAGGGGACGGAGATATCCTGGGAGGAGTTTTATGGCGCACAGCAGGATGAGTGAGCCCAGGCAGACTTAGCTGAGCCCAAAGCAGGAGCCACAGCCTCAAGCAAACTTCCTTCTCAATCTTCTAACCTTCTATCGCTTGCCCATGTGCTCTACTTCTCCTCAATACTATTCCCTTTATCCTCTCTCCCTCCTATCACAACAATACCTCTTTCTAATTTTCTGCTGAATCTTGATTGTCATAACCTTCAGTCCCACTGATGCACAGCACCTATGCATCGCTCCTCCTCCTGGCGCATCAACTGACCTTCACAAGATTTCTCATATGAAGACTTTGTTTCTTCTTTGTGGAGCCTCAGGAGGAAAAAGCACAAATACAGGTAAGCTGCAACTAGGGCTTAGGCCACCCTACAGCATGCTGAGCAGTGTTCCTTTTTTCATTAATTGAAGTGGGCTACTTTACTTTGGAGAGTTGCTTACTCCAAATCAAAGACCTGTGCAACTGTTGCTTCATGCAGCCTCTTGTACTTAAACGGCATCCCTTAGTCCACAACACTTTCAAATCTCCTAAAGAAGCCATAGGGTGACGGAAGAAATAGCCCTGGCTTTCTTGCTATGCTCTGCAGTTCCTTGGTAACCTGAGGGAGCGTGGATCTGGTTACCCTAAGACAGCTACTGACCTTGAAAAAAAATAATTCCAGCTTTCATTGTCAAAGGAGTGGAGCGAAACATTGGTGCTGTCATGAGCCGCATAGCTCAGACATGGGCTATCTGCTATGAATATTTCAGTACCTTATTTTCCTTGGTCGTAAAGTAAATGTAAATTAATAACCAATTTCATACAGGCATCTAAAAACTTACTGCAGTCATGTTTGCAAATGCTCCAAGACCTTTCTGGAAACGGCCTAAGGAAAAGCAAAGTATCCATATTTTTTAATAAATTTGACTGGC
Source organism: Charadrius vociferus (assembly GCF_000708025.1). Classification (NCBI taxonomy): domain Eukaryota; kingdom Metazoa; phylum Chordata; class Aves; order Charadriiformes; family Charadriidae; genus Charadrius; species Charadrius vociferus. The sequence goes on along the minus strand of NW_009647236.1, from coordinate 1,091,796 downwards.
ATACTGAGCTGTCATTTTTGTGCCTGATTAGTGGCAATAGGCAGTTTTCCATTTATTTCCAAGCAGTTGCTAGAGAAGAGCTGCAGGCAGATGTAATCTGGAGACTGCAGAACTCTGCTCGCTGTCAGTTTCATACCAGCATTTTACTTTCTTCTATCCCGATGTATTATTAACCTGTATTTATATCTAACTCCAGCTCTTAGGTAGCCTTTGCCAGAGGCTTAACCATTAGAGGTGACTGTGAGGAAGGAGGGGAAAGAAGAAACTGCCATAAATCAGGCTTTTACCACTCCTTATAATTCTGGGGAGGTGAGAAACCGTGCAAAGCTAGGGCTATTTAGGAAGACAAGTTTGGACAATAGATCAGATCAGGTCAAGTCTGCTTTATCCTTACTACTAAATATGAAAAGGAAACATCCCTATCACAACTTTCCTTCTAATCATGTTCAGTTCCTACTTTTTACAGGGCTTTATATTCCTTTTAAATTTCTATCCATTCTAATTCAGAGGATGTTCTTACATTTCATGTTTTCTGAATCCACTAAGCCCTAAGGCTCAGTAAGACCATGTCACATTTGTTCCAAATAAGCATTGTACAAAAACATACTTTTCCCATCAGCTTTCAACGCACTGCCTTTTGATTCAAGAACAAGACCCCACTCAATTATGAAAAGATAAACAGGAGTACCTGATTCACTTTGTCCTCTCCAAAGTAAACAATTTTAATTTAAACAGCAGAGTCAATACCACATTTTCTACTCATGATTTTCTTTTTAAGGCTTCAAATCTTTTTTCATCTCTTGCCTATTTCTTTTATCCCTTCTGAATAGGGTTGAACAGTGTGTTCCAGGTGAGACAACACCATTCATTTAACAAAGGCGTTGTATTATTTTCCAGACCATTCCTTACCCATCCTTACATTTTGCTCACTTGTTTTGTTCACTTTACTGTAAATGAGAAGCCCACTCAGTGTCATCTTTCCTTTACAGGTAAGATGAATGTAATTCATTGCAAAGACTGTCCATAAGTTTTCCAAAATGGAGACAAAGATGTCTACAAGCTGTGTATGATAAAGTTTCCCACAGCAGTGTGAGAGGCATCCAATTTGCTGCACGCTTTCCCCAAATGTTCCCACATATCCAGACAGTCTGCAATGCTACAAAACACTCTAGGTTTCAAATTAGATTTTTGGAAATTCTTCACCAAGTCTTTTCCAGTAAAAGTAGCTTCAGCAGTCTACCCGGCCAAAGCACAATATCATTTTACTCTTTATGCACCCAGTCGGAATGGGAATGTTGTCAGGAAATTGGAGAAGTCATCTTCCACTTCTTCACTGTTCAATCATAATGAAGGCTCTTCAGTGTTCCTCCTCCAAACCTCTTCCTTTCAGAGAAGCCAGGAATCTAGAGACAGAAAAGATAGGTAGGTCGTCGTGGCAGAATCAGCATGAGCTCCCTCTAGCCCACATTTGTGTGCCTGTTACCAAGCCAACTGCAATAATGACTTCCTCTTCCGCGTCGTCTCCAGAATCAGGACTAAAATGCTTCAGCCTACTGCTGAGCTACTAGAGGAGCACCATCAATTAAACAAGACGCAAAACTTGAGTATGGCTCATTTGTCCTACAGAGCTCCTTCATGCTTTTTTGGCAAGGGTTACAATGAAAGCCTTAGTTTCTTGGGCAAATCCTAAACCAGTTAATTACAGATTTCAAAGTCTCTATTTTCACCCAGATTCAAAGGCATACAAGAATTTCCTCCATTTCTTTTTAAAACTATAAAATAGTATTACCAAGTTCTCTTAAACAGCTGTTGAGACTTTATGCCTCTAACCTGAGACAGCAGCACTTCACTGGTAGTTGAAAGTGCTGTTTTATCAATTGCTGAAAGCTTTAAGAAAACTATCAGAATAAAAATGGCTGCAACAACGCAAAGGATTAGCACTCCTGCTTTTGCAGCCAATCTGCAGAAACTGCTTACACTGTGACAATGAGTGCTTACAAAGAAAATCTACTTGAAACCATCAGAAGCTTCTCTGGCTTAATGGTATTTCAAACAGATTTGCAATCCAACGCACCCCTGAATCCCACAAAAGAAAGAGATGCACTGCTTTCTAATACTGTATAAGATGTCTGTCTTATTGCTGGCATCATAAAACTATTTGATGACAGCCCAGAATAACTTATAAATATCTAACTACATACAAGCAGTAACAGCAGACCCAGTAAACACACCCTCCCAAAGCAATTCCACACTCTCACAGGAAATAGAGTATTTTAAAATGGAAGATGTCAACCAAGCACTACAAATCACGCCAGGAGAACATGGGCATGTATGGATAGCATGGGACGAAAACGTAATTTACAATACAAGGTAGATTGCTAAGGTTACAAACTTCATTGGTAAACTGAGAAAGCTAAAGAGCATACCCAAAATAAAAGTCCACCAAACCCCCCACAATTTAAATTTAGATAGGGTTTTCAGGCCCAAAACTCAAGCAGATATGCAAGGTAGTCATTCAGGAATTGTTTTGTTCATCTCTGAAAAGCAATCATCTCTAACAGAAAAATCAGGCAGATTTTGCACAAAGGTTTGCTTTGGGAATTCAAAAAGGAAAAATGCAATCATTTTAACTAAAAAGTAGCAGGACACCATAGCTAAAAACTTATCTGCTTTAGCATTTTTTATACCAAAGTTACTAATTAAGAGTAACAATTATTTATTTATCAGAGATCTGATCAAAGTCATAGCTACAAACAATTTGAAACTTATCATTCTTTTCATCCTGAAAAAGTCTATAATAGAAATACCTCAAAACACGAGTGATCGAAGACACCTATTGTAGAAAACCCACAAACACATTTGTAAGATTTACGTCAAGTAGATAATTTCAAACAATAATATTAAGACATTATAATGAAATCTCCAGTTCCAATTTGGATTTTGTCTCTTTAAATATGGTTGTCCACTACCTAAGATTTGCTTTAAGCTTTTGAGCTGTTTTCAGTAAAGCAGATGAAAGTAGCCCTCAGAAGGCTGTAATCTTTGGCACGCGGCCATAAGGAATATAAAATTAATCCCTGGCTAGCCACTAAAAATAAGAAAAATAAAAATCTTACATCATGTGTCAAAGACAACCAGCACACAAGCAGATTTCTGCATTAAGCTATTATTCCCATGAAAGGGAGACTTCTTTTCACTAGAATGCGGGGAGGAGGGGAGAAGGGAGGAAAAAAGGCATCATGCAGAACCAAAACAGGAAAAAGCAAATTTATTTCTGAAAGGCATTAAAAAACAGTGAAAGAAAGTAAGCATTTTGTAATTCGCGACGACTTTTTTTCCCTACTCTCCCTAAGGGGCTTTCAGCGTAGCTACATCTAACGATATATTCCATTGTATTTCAGTGGTGCTATTCACAGTAATTTGCAAGCACCTCACAGACAGGATAAGTGGAACCTCGCTACTCCCTGCATGGTAGACTGCGCATGGGAAGGTGGAGGGCATAAAAAGTTGAAGTGGCCTGCCCAAAGCAGAAGAGTCGTTTTTCTAGTCCGTCACCAACTGTACCGAAAACAGTTAATTCAGCCATTTAGGAATGAATTACAAGCTGGTATCATACTGCCATTTTCCTCGTGGCTCCACTGGTTCTATGAAAACTACCTGTACAAAACATGAAATGCTATTTCCAGCAGTGCATAAAAGCCTTTTTTTTTTTTTTGACCTCCAGGACTGTATCAATGGCCTAAATCTGCAACCAAGCAGCCTGACGCTGACAGATCTGAAAGAGACAGTATTTGCCCATTTTACCTCACTCTTATAACTTCTACTATGTTAGCATACCTAATTATTTCACTGCCAATCATTACAGCCATACTTCAGCTGACAAGTCAGCCATTTTTCTGTCTATCCAAAACAGCTGTGCTCCCACAGATTTAAAAACTCAACTACCAGCGCAGATTATCATTTAAGTCACATGAAGCCCATGTTTTATACAGGACTCTGTCAGCAGTTCACATTACACAGGGAGAAACAAAACAAAAAAGGACGAAAAATTACAAACCTGATTGCCATCTCTTAAGAAGTACCTCTTCTCTATGACCTGGGAAAAATGGAGAATGATCTTAGCTGGCACAGCATATGCATAACCTCAGATTCCAATCAACATTTCACAGGTAAGCACTGAAACTGATGGCTAACTGGGACAAAGTCTGAACCCACATCCCCTGCTCCAGGCCTACTGCTTTAAGCGCAATGCTCTATAATAAACAGAAGGAGTTGCCACCTCCAGCCATTCTCCACAAAGCTGTGCTGCCCTCAACTTCTACACACCTAATTTAATCAGCCCTCTTTAGTAATGGAGGTGTTGGTTTGGGTGTCTTCTTACTGCATCAGAGTCAGTTATTCCCACTCGTCTCTGCAGGCGCAGCAGTTTTGCGCGTGGTTTGGGTGTCTTCTTACTGCATCAGTTATTCTCACCCGTCTCTGCAGGCGCAGCAGTTCTGCGCACTAGGAAAAGCTCATTCTCCAGGTGCACAACAACTCCAGTGGTACTGGGTAGCCCCTGGCCGTAGGTTAAGCTTGAGAAGAGGTAGCCTGACTCACTCTCTGAAAATGATGCACAAATTGCCTGTGGTGAAGGATACCTATGGAGGCAGTACCATCGATCTAAGAATGAAAAAGTGGTTTGTATCACCCTGTACAATCTACAGCCTCCTCCAAAGAAAATTCAGGCCAAATTTCTTCTAAAGCATGATCTGTAACAGAAGACGATCTGCTCCACTATGATCTCTTTATCCAGCGGATGCTTAAAACAGAGCATTCCTTCTGTCATTTTCATAGTAGGCCTTGATGCTCCCTTGTGCAGGAAGGGAGAGTAACATGCCAAATTTCTTAATTCCTAAAGTTTGCTTTAAGCAGGAGCAACAGAGCTAACCATAGTCTTGTTACTCCCCACATTGCTACTTTAGCACACTGCAAAGCCTCTGACCTGCCAAAGGACTCCAAAAGCATTTGCAGAGTGTCTTTGCACATTTGTGAGTTTTTTCATTGCTCTATGCAGATCAAGAATCAAACTTTCAACCAGACCAGCTATTTTCTGGAGGTTTCCAAAAAGCAAACAAGTCTTTGGCCTCCCCACACCTGGCTTGAACCAACTCAAAAAACTGAACATCAAAAGGAGCAGCTAACTGTTGTTCTGTGTTCAAATCACAGATGGCATTCAATACATAGAACAATAAAACATAATTTAATTGACTTGACTTACCTTATCAAAAAACCTGCTGAGTTTGACAGCATTGGATGAACCTGCAGCCAGGTAACGAGGATTGGTACAATCCTAGAACACACAAAAGACAGCAACAAACCAAGCACAAGGAAATCAATGCAAGGAAGCCATACACATGGAAATCAACATGCCCTTTCCCCTGACACATGCACGTGCAATCAGCTAGGGAAAACATTGTATATCTGCTGATTCCTGCTCCACAGTCATTTGAAAGAAAAGGCCAACTTCTGTTCTGTGAATCAACCGGAGAATTTTAAGTACTTCTCTGTGTGCTCCATGTCTTGCTTCCGCCATCAGCTATACCATCCTCTAATAATTTGTACAGCCTACACATGAGATTGTGCATGTGTGTGTATATACAAGCATTCACACAGCACGTGTATATTTCATACATATATATATGCACATTATACATATATATATATAAATAAAGTGACCTTGACGTTTCATTCAAAGATAGTCTGTGTCAGAACTAAGAACAAGGAAGAGAAAATTTAACTCCCAACAATGAATTCTAAGCTTTGGTGATCTTACTTAACACCCCCTATACCTCCCTATAGGGAAACAAAGATGATCATTTCATCAATCAAGGAGGACAGCCAAACAAAATGTGCATGACTCCAGCACTGCCGATGTTTCACTTACTGAGAAAATCTCCAAAAGCCCAATTTTTGTAATGACATCTTTGCTTACTAAAGATCAGACTCAATCCCGTACAAAAGAAAAACAACACTGGTGACAAGGATACTAACCAAATTTATCTCTTCAGCATTGAAATCCTCAGCCAAGAAAGCTGTTCTGGTCAAAACTTCATTCCGCTTAGTTTCTGGGATCTGATCCAGCTTAGTTCCTATTACCAGCAGTGGAATCTGGTTATCAGCAAACTGTTCACGGTCATAGTCACTGATGAGGAAAACAAATACAATCCTGAATGAAGTGATGGTCATGTAAGCGGGCACGGGGGTGCCATCAGCTCCCCTGTCCTTTCAAGTAATGGTCATTTATTAACAGGCTTCTGCATCTGAGTCACTACACAGGAATCGAAAGGAAAGCGAAAAGAAACCACAAGTTGGATTTCTTCTCTGCATAGATGAACGGTAGAAGAAATGCTAACAAAAGGAGTAAAGAAACTAGAATTTCAGTATTGCACTAAGTGTATGCAGCCACCAGATACAGATCAGGGGCGCTGGCATCTCTGAACATCTAAAGTTCCTACATACAGTACACTTCTTAAGGACGGACAATGAAATAAATTGCTACTGTGAAACACTACCCCATTCCACCTTAGATCAAAGAGGGCTGCAATAACAATTGTGTGGTGTCAAGCTACTAATTCTTCTACATTCAAGTAAAGGTAGCCACCATAAGCTGAATTCCAACAAGGTTTCATTCAGATATGACTAATGATCAGAGATAGCCTTTATAAAATAAATAATATTGCAATTAAATGTCATTACAAATCCAAGCTCAAATCATTCTCCTCAGCTAAGATAATCACTTGTCTTTCATTTTTACCTAAACCAAGCTTTCTAGACAGTAATTTTACAACCAATAGCAAAAACTTGACTACGCAATTGCTAGTGGCTACGCATCTGTCCCTGACAGGAGTTAAGCTTCTAAAAATTAAAATGATTGTGAAAAACCTGTATCTGGAAAAACTGGAGAAATTTGCAGTTTATATAGTGCAAACTGTCTTTCCCTTCTCCCATGTTTCTACAGAAACACCTACACAGCAGCACTGGCAGAAAAACAATGGATATTCTTCCCACAAAAAGCTACCCCTTATTATTGCTTCCCTGATCATGTGTGAGGTTGATGAATGATCTTACAACCTCTCTGACTACATGTCTCACAGGAGTACGGAGCCACAGGAGGAAACAATTGACAAGATATTGGAAAGCTAATTACGAACATGCTGTTTAAGCAAAGTTTTCTAAGCTCTTTTTTAGCCAAACTCCTGAAATAATTCCCCCACTGCCCAACACAAAAAATAAAGGGAACATCCTCGGTTTTGGTGCATGGAGGGAAAGCCTTTTGGAACACAGACATGCCACCACGTGACACTTCCTGTAAAAGGGCTTTGCACGTCTCAGAAGAGACACACAAGTCTTCAGTATCAGACCCACTCTCAGAGGTCTCAGACAAATGAAGGACGCAGTAAACATCTTTTCCCTTAAAGCAAGGTCTCTGCCACACAGTTTTGGAATCTCCTGGCAGAATGGTCTGATTGGCAGTGTAAAACAAAAAGAAAAGTTATTTTCTTTGATCCCTCCCGTTTTTTTCTTTCTTTCTTAAAAGTCTAGCCACATCTAATTTTGTGTGGACTTCAAGTAGCCTTAGGGATGAAAAGAGACTTCCATAACAGCTTGGAATTATTGTGTCTTAACCCTGCACATATGTTTTTCACTCACCCATTTGTCACAAGAACTCCTGTTGGAGCAACATCTCTGTTGAGTGCTTCCAAAGACCAGCGATACAAATTCTGGGATGATTTCTTGTTGGTTAAGTCATGCACTAAAATTATCCCTAAAGTAAAAGAGAAGGCAGCAAGATGCTATTTAATGATATATATTTTTTTCTTATCTTACCAAAATGACATCTGCAGTCTCCCACATATCGGAGAATGAAGAAAGGAAAGCATAACCGGTTCAGTTACAGTGAATGCGTAAAGCTGAAAATATCAGGATGCAACAGTTTTCTTTAAAGCTGCTTATCATGAATTGGATAAGAGCTAAGAGAAAAATCTCATGAAAGGAGGAAACTAAGAGCCACCTCAGGGTTTAATCCGCAAGAGGCTTGCAGGCATTCCCTGATTCTGCTCTGTCTAGTCCTAATGATACTGAAAGTCTGCATTACTGCAGCAGAGAATTTAGCCTTTCTCTGTTTTGCCTAATTGGTAAACATAACTATCTTTTTGTCACACCATCTAAGAAATCTAAAGGCTGTTTCTTTGTTTCAGAGTTTAGAAAGTATTATTGCTTTCCGGCATTTTCAAGAACTAATTCTATGTACTTGGGGAGGCATCCAAAGGGGAAATAGACTCTGATAAACTTTCACAGTCCATCAAATGGCTGGTAGAAAAATGAATTAATAAGATTTCATGTATTTAAGATTAAGCTGCTATCATTTTTCACTACCATGATCCTTCAAAACATAAATTCTGAGACAAAAAAACAGCCAGCCAAACTTCCTAGCGGTGCTATTAACAGACACCCACTTCTGATAACCATAGCTCCTAACTCAATTACCAGCTCCTGCTAGCAAATTTCTTCTATTTATTCACACCTTCTGCAACCTGTGGAATATTCCCACTTCCTCCAAACTTCAAACCATCATTACAAAATGGAATTATACCCCTTATCTTCATCAGGATTCGTTCTCAACACACTTCACAGTCCACAGGTAGAAAAAAAGTATTCATTTAATCTTTCACCTTAACTCCAAAAGGTGTGACCCACTGTACACACCATGAACAAACCACATTTGCACAAATATTCTTCACTACCTCACTACCCCACACAACTGTATACAGACTCTTGCATGAAAGTTTCCAGCATAACACAACCATAGCCCTATTTCAAAGCATTTATCTCAGGAACAACATAAAAAAGCAACTCAACTGCGTGTCCACCCCCAGCGTAGGGAGAAAAAGCCTGATACAATATAACTTGGCCTACGGCACTGCTGCATAATTTGCAAGAAACACTCTCCACCTCCAGA
>NW_009647236.1:1079469-1082729 GCF_000708025.1 Charadrius vociferus | reverse complement strand
CAGTTATGATTTCATTTGGTTGCTTCCCTTATCTGCTTCACTGAAAACCATATAGATAGTTGCACCAGCAGAAAAAGACTATGTCAACATCAAAAAAGGGCAGGCAGGACCTGTGACTAGAAAAGGAAATGTTCCTCCCCCATTAAGGTCTGCAAGCCACTGCCTAATCACTGTCCTAGACTATCACAGCCCACACACCAGATGCAGGGACACCAAAGCTGAAGAGCTGCAGTTGAACCAAAAGCAAACCGTACCTGATCAGGTTTCACTGACAGCCTGCACAGATGCTGCCACAACCAAACATTAACTGTCTTTTTATCTCAGGTTTTTCAGACCACTGCAAGGCCAGAAAGCACAAGCAGTCTGGCAGAAGTAATGCATTCATCTTCTCTTCTTAAATCAGGTCAAACAGAGGCAATTTGTGAGACAAGCTCTAATGAAGGAATTAATCTAATGAAAGAAACCAGAGCCAAGGCTAACTACCAAAGTCAACAGTTGTCGTATGCAAGCTGCCTAATAGTATCTTTTGGGCAGGGGAGATAAATAACACTATTTTAATAACGTCATCAATTATAATTCCGACACATAAGTTCAAGATTTCATCTCCTAATGGGCTGTTCTAGTATATTTCCAAGTCTGACCCACACTCACTGGCATACTGTGGATTTGGTGTCAAAAAGAAATACATTTCTTTCATATACCAAAGAGGCTTGCTTTGAGGGCACATCCCAAGTCAAATCTTAGTTACAGAGGTCTGGTTAACAATATAAGCAAGAAGTACCTACACACAGTTTTCCTCATGAAAAAGGAGGAAGAAATAGCTAGTTAAATAATCACAGAGTGAAAATGTTTATTGTATGGCTTAACACATTACTGAAAGGCCCTCAAATGACTGGGAACAAGAAAAGAGAATCAACTGAAAATTTGAGATAGATTTTCAGAAGCAGTTGTTAATCTGGTATACATCTATTTTCAGTGAACTATCCTTGGATGCCAAAACATAACAATTGAAATATTGCATTATTATGTGTATAATCTCTTACTTGCTCTTATTAGTGGCACAGATGAACTACTAGGCCTTTAAGTCAGTATCTCAACAGAAGGCATAAAATACTTTCTATCTACAGCAAGTTGCAAAATTCATTTATTAAAAATAATCTGGCAAATTAAATGAGCAAGATGGTTATCAGCATTTTGCAATTTTATGGGAGAACAGTTCAAATTTGCCAGGGTAGGATATAACTATCAAAGTTCATATAAATTCAAATAATGATTCCCCTGCTGTAGGTTTTGGAATCAAGCAGACAAGAAAATAGAAATCATACTTCTGCATGTGTATCAGGCCCAGCAAGGTGAAGGCAACCTTTATGTCTGCAAGTGTAGCTGGAAGGGACATCACTGCAACCTCAAAGACACCCTGTTGCACTAGCTGCACAAAACCGAAGTGAAAGGCTGATGAAGCTCATCTGCACAGGTTTGCCTAAAATAGCTTTCCTGTTGTAAACAGAATCCATAAAATTCTGCCTAAGAATGGTACCTTTTTTTTTTCCCTGTATAAATGTACTGGAATCAGAAAAGAGAACAATATAGCCCTCAGCCAGACTTAAAGGAATCCTGCCCCAGAACCGAGAGACAGCTCATAACAGAAACAGTGACAAAACCTGATTTACACCAAGCAAACTTACCGTTCAGCAAGTTATAAAATACTGCTCGTGTGCTTTTCACACTAGTGGCACTGCCCACTGAACCTCCAACATCCCACAGCTCAATGTAGTAGGTCTTCTCTTCTGGAGTCCCTTCTTTGTAGTCATGGATCTGATGAAAAATTCACAGCATAAAAACCAACAGCACCAGCTCACAGGAGTTAATCCACACAACCCTTACACATTCAGCTGAAAGGATTATTGTACTTGGACAGAAATCCGTAAATTCTCATGTTGACACCATTTCAAATCTCTCAAGTAGAAGAGAGATGGAATGAGTCAAGCAGTGGCCACTGGATACCACAGCTCTTACACGAGATGGAGCTTGGTGAGTCAACAGGGTGTATCCTTTCCATCTCAATATTAACAAACCTAATGCCTCATAATGTGCTTAGAAATAGCATTTTGCTAAAGCAGATGAAAAAGTAAGGTCATGACTTCCTACAGTTGTTAAAACCCACAAGGCAGTACTGCAAGAATATTAACACAGGTGGCCACATCAGATTCCAAACAACCACATCTTTTTCCTCTCCAAATTCTCATTGGCATCTCAACTGAATTAATCAATCAACAATTTCTGCCCCAGGATCCGCTAGGTAGTTTTGCTCCACACTGAACCATGATTGCTATGCTTCTTTCCCCAAATTCTGGAAATGTATTTCAGTATTCTTTGAGGTGAAACTTATAGACAGCAAGACAGGATCATTCCCAACCTATGGCAATAGATTTCAAAGAGAATGCAGCAAAGAGCGATGAAGGAAGAAAGCCTTTATCACCAGCCCGTGAGGACTGTAGGTTGGGCCGAAAACCTATTAGATGAATATCCTCACTCCTCTAATAGCAGGTCCTGCAATAAGCAGAGAGGAAGAGAAGCAACCCTGTGGTCATGGTCAGTACCCTCAAATTAAACAAGCAAATTGGTTTTCCCCAATGTCTGGCTGACAATTTAGTCGCGCGCTAAGTGTGGTTTAAGCGCTGCGCCTTCTGACTTAAACTGGCTGCTCCGTGACTTGTAACACGTCAGTGGCCACTGCAGTAAGGAGAGGCACGACGAATGACAAGTATCTCGTTTGCTTTTGACAAGTTTGTGAGGTCAAAACTTGCTCACACAAGTGCTTGGCTCACACTTAACACTATTTGCTTCAAAAGTTTATATGCTCAGCAAAGCAAAACATCGAAACACACCTCCTTCTGGGGTGGAAAGTAACGAAAAGAAGAAAAAAAAAAAAAAACATGTCAAGGCCCTTCCTTTCCACTTTAAGCAAGGGCTACCAAGAGGCCGGGCGGCGCGTCACCTACTCGAACATCCACCGAGCAGCCCACTGTCCAGGACGGGTTCCCCAACACCTGGTTTTGGCATAAGAGGTGAACAAGCGAAGATTTGCCGACACCTGCAAGCGCAGACAGAGGACAGCTCCTGGGAGACCACCCAAGGGCCGGTAAAAGAGGCGACGGGCCGAAGCACCGACCAACGGCGACGGTCACGGCCCCGCCGCCCTTCTCCCGGTGGCGGCAGGTAACGGCCAACGGTCAGTGCCCAACGACCGGGGCAGAGCG